>NC_054570.1:814043-1114043 GCF_017654505.1 Polyodon spathula | reverse complement strand
TGCGTGCAGTGTTGTGTGATGCGTGCGAGTGTTTGCGTGTTTGCGTGCGTGTGTGTGCGTGCAGTGTTGTGTGATGCTCTGCGGGTGCGTGCGTGTTTGCGTGTGTGGGTGCGTGTGTGTTGCGTGCAGTGTTGTGTGATGCTCTGCGAGTGTGTGTGTGTTTGCGTGCGTGGGTGCGTGTGCGTGTGCAGTGTTGTGTGATGCTCTGCGAGTGCATTGTGTGCAGTGTTTGTTTGATGCTCTGCACACACCACAACAAGCATTGTTGTGTGTGGCACACGCTGTTCACAACCACTACGAGACGATGCGTGCGTGGGTGCACATTGCACCAACACACCGTGCACGTCACAACACACTACGATACGAGCTGCTGACACGCGCACACCACACATTTGGTGCGTGGGGTGCGTCACAACACACTACGTGACGCTCTACACGCACACGCAACAAACGTTTGTGTGCATGGCACTGCACACTACGATAGAACGCCTCACGTGCTGTCACGTCATCACGACACAACACTGGTGCGTGCGTCGTGTGTGCGTGCGGTAGTGTCACGTGGATGCACTGGTGCGTGCTGTGTTTGCGTGTGTGGGTGCGTGTGTGTGTGTGTGTGCGCGTGCAGTGTTGTGTGATGCTCTGCGAGTGCGTGCGTGTTTGCGTGTGTGGGTGCGTGTGCAGTGTTGTGTGATGCTCTGCGGGTGCGTGCGTGTTTGCGTGCGTGGGTGAGTGTGCGTGTGCAGTGTTGTGTGATGCTCTGCGGGTGCGTGCGTGTTTGCGTGTGTGGGTGCGTGCAGTGTTGTGTGATGCTCTGCGGGTGTGTGCGTGGGTGCGTGTGTGTGTGCGTGCAGTGTTGTGTGATGCTCTGCGGGTGCGTGCGTGTTTGCGTGTGTGGGTGCGTGTGCAGTGTTGTGTGATGCTCTGCGGGTGCGTGCGTGTTTGCGTGCGTGGGTGCGTGTGCGTGTGCAGTGTTGTGTGATGCTCTGCGGGTGCGTGCGTGTTTGCGTGCGTGGGTGCGTGCAGTGTTGTGTGATGCTCTGCGAGTGCGTGCGTGTTTGCGTGTGTGGGTGCGTGTGCGTGTGCAGTGTTGTGTGATGCTCTGCGGGTGCGTGCGTGGGTGCGTGTGTGTGTGCAGTGTTGTGTGATGCTCTGCGGGTGCGTGCGTGTTTGCGTGCATGTTTGCGTGCGTGTTTGCGTGCGTGGGTGCGTGCAGTGTTGCGTGATGCTCTGCTGTTAAGGATTTTGTCCCGTCGGTGAGATGAGATGATAAAAGCTGTATAACCATTGATGCAGACCAGCCGGCTCTTCTGCACTGTGGTTAAGATGCTTGCTCGCGGTGTGCAGGGCAGCCCGTTCGCTCTCAGAACTATGCGCAGAGCTTCATGCTTTGGAACCCTGGAATCCTAACGATTCTGTCACTTCGATTTCATATTCACCCCGTTATGTAGAATCCTCTGATGGTTCCATTTAGAACCCCTTGCTCTTCACTGACCCAGAGCGTGTTCCCTCCCTCCCCCAGCGCCAGTCGCCATCGCGTCATCCTGGGAGAGTACGACAGATCTTCCAACGCTGAACCCATCCAGGTGAAGGCCATCGCCAGGGTAAGCTCACCTCCCCCCCTCGGAAACTACAGCACCCTGTTTATATTCCAGTCCAGCTGTCTGAGGAGACAGAGACGTCAGCAGGACTGGATTGTCTCCATGGACCCTCTTGACAGAGGGGACGCTAAAAGAGTTTGTGTCTCACCCCCCCCCCGCAGGTCTTCTTTCACCCGAACTACAACGCTCAGAACTTCAACAACGACGTGAGCCTCCTGCGCCTGTCCTCTCCGGCTCAGATCACTCCCCGCGTGTCCCCCGTGTGCCTGGCTTCCAGCAACAACATCCCGGCCGGAACCAAGTGTGTCACGACCGGCTGGGGCCGCACTCGCTTCAGCTGTGAGCAGCGCCAAAGAAAGATGTGAGGCTTTCTTTCCTCCTCCCCCCCCCTCCCCCCCTCCTCCTCCTCCTCCTCCTCCTCCTCCTCCTCCTCCCCCCCCCCCCCCCGCTGTACAGACTTTTTGAGCAAAAACCACAGGGTGCAAACGACAGCAGCATATACAGAATAAGAAATAGCAACGGAATAATGTGTCACCTCTCGACTGCTCTGGATGAAGCCGTTGTGCAACGTCAATCATGAGTGTGACAGACAGACAGACAGCTCCATATATATATATTATATATATATAAATCTATAAATATGTATCTCCGCAGAGCCTGATCCTGTCAGTAATGCCTGCTATGTATTGTTAATGCCGAGCTTCATGGCACTCTGATAAGCTCTTCTCTGGATGTGTGTGACATGCGGAATGCGGTCTCTTTGCAGCCAGCCCAGCCATTCTGCAGCAGGTCGCTCTGCCCCTCCTCTCCCCCAGCTCCTGCAAACAGTACTGGGGCAACAAGATCTCTGACGTGATGATCTGCGCTGGTGCTTCCGGAGCCTCGTCCTGCCAGGTAAATACACGCCACGCGAATGACAACCACTCATTGTGAGAAAAAAACCAAATATCTATGCATTCCATACCTGTACTAGCCATTGGTAAAGGCACGGTCGTGTGGTGTGCAGGGTGAGTCACACACCTAGCCGGCAGGTTCCGTGCTCCCCCCTCTGTTAACCCCTGCCTCTCTTCCCCCAGGGTGACTCCGGCGGGCCGCTGGTGTGTGAGCGCAGCGGGACCTGGGATCTCGTGGGCATCGTGTCCTGGGGCACCCAGGACTGCAGTGTGCAGGCACCTGCCGTGTACGCCCGCGTGGCTGCGCTGCGCAGCTGGATCGATAACACTGTGGCGTACAACTAGAGCTTCACGGACACCTGCTACCGCTGTACCTGAGAGACTGTGAAATAAAGAAAGGCTTGAATCTGAAGTGACAGCGTGTTAGTGTCTCTGTGGACTGTATGTGTGTGTGTGTGTGTTTATATTGTCCTGTATAGTTGTTTTTCAGTTTTGTCTCCACTAGGTGGTGGTCTAGAGAAGCAGTGTTGATAACCACAGGATCAGATATTGACCTATCTATACAAACCCAGCAGAGCTGTAAAGAATGAGACTCTTGTTCTGCATGGTGATATGAATCAGTGTGTGTGAGAGAGAAGCAGTATCTAGCCATTCAAATACCAGGCACTAACCACAGACACAAAACCCTCTCACAGCGACAGGCAGATAAACACCAGAGATATATTCGTCACAGGTTTGACTGGATAGCCCACAAGCACATCACTGATCAGGAAGGGCTGGTAATAGGAAGCCCAGGTAGAGTGGATCCGAAGAGAATGATCGTTTGAGTTCTGGAGGGTTTCCAGGGTGTATCTCAGCTACACATGCTGCCTGTGGCTGCTGCTGTAACCGGCGTGCATATTATTCTGATAAAGGTTTGCTATAATACAACCACAGCAAAGCAAAGTGTAATCACAAAGAAATACCAAGGACAGCATAACCAGGGGAAAGCATAGGGGAAAAACTGTGAGATTACTGTGCAAATTTACCTCATCAAGGGCAATTAGCAATTACCCCCCACCCAGAACTGGAGAGAGAGAGAGAGAGAGAGAGAGAGAGAGAGAGAGAGAGAGAGAGAGAGAGAGAGAGAGAGAGAGAGAGAGAGAGAGAGAGAGAGGCAGGCACACAGTGAGAGAGAGAGAGAGCAAGAGAGTGCTGTATTGAGACAGAGAGAGAGAGAGAGCTGTATTAACAGAGAGACCGACTACCACTTCTCTGCTCTCAATTGAAACTTCTGGGGTTACAGCTAGAACAGCTACAACTAGAAATTTTGGATCAAATTTAAAAAAAAAATTTGGGTAGGCAAACATTATTATTATTATTATTATTTCATTGATTTTTAATGCTGATTGTTATTATATTTATTATTGTTTTTACAGCTGTTTAATTATGCAGGTATAAAAAGCAGGCATAGTGTTCAATTTAATAAAACTGTTATCTGAACACCGTGTGCCACAATACAGCACAATGCTTCTATTGCGCTGCCAAAGTATTATCACTATCACCTGCAAGAGCTGCTGCCAAACAAGAAGGTAACAATGTTTACTTTTATTAACTTGTAAAATCCAGCTTAACAAATGTGTGTTGACTGATAATGGTTACTTTATATAAATGGTTACTTTATATAAATGTGTGTTGACTGTTTGATAATGGTTACTTTATATAAAGTGGCTGGTTTATTAATTTCTGGTTCAGTGAAGCCCACCCCCCATACCCCCACTTAGTGCTTCTCAACTCCCAGTCCATCGTATCAGTAGCATGGATTTCAATTTGTTTAAAAGGCATTTTAAAGACAACAGGACTAGTGCCTTCATCAGCGTTACTGAAACTAAACTGAGTCAAGCAGGCCAGCGTTTGGGCTCCAGTGCCTTCATCAGCGTTACTGAAACTAAACTGAGTCAAGCAGAGCAGCGTTTGGGCTCCAGTGCCTTCATCAGTCTTATTGAAACTAGAAGAGACCGAGTCAAGCAGACCAGCGTTTGGGCTCTAGTGCCTTCATCAGTGTTATTGAAACTAGAAGAGACCGAGTCAAGCAGACCAGCGTTTGGGCTCCAGTGCCTTCATCAGTGTTATTGAAACTAGAAGAGACCGAGTCAAGCAGACCAGCGTTTGGGCTCCAGTGCCTTCATCAGTGTTATTGAAACTAGAAGAGACCGAGTCAAGCAGACCAGCGTTTGGGCTCTAGTGCCTTCATCAGTGTTATTGAAACTAGAAGAGAGTGAGTCAAGCAGAGCAGCGTTTGGGCTCTAGTGCCTTCATCAGTGTTATTGAAACTAGAAGAGACCGAGTCAAGCAGACCAGCGTTTGGGCTCTAGTGCCTTCATCAGTGTTATTGAAACTAGAAGAGACTGAGTCAAGCAGACCAGCGTTTGGGCTCTAGTGCCTTCATCAGTGTTATTGAAACTAGAAGAGACCGAGTCAAGCAGAGCAGCGTTTGGGCTCTATTGCTGATCAGTGACTATAGCTCATGTATTCAATGTATATGTCAAGCAGAGCAGTGTGTGTGTGTGTGTCTTATATATATATATATCTTATATATATATAGGTGTATATGTATATATATATATATATATATATATATATATATATATATATATATATATATATATATATATACATATCACAGATTCCTTTGTATTATGTTTGCAATCCTTCTCAGTCATTCTTATTGCAAATACTGTTTTGTCTTTTTCATAAATGATGTAGGTGAGATTAGCCATCTGTCTTCACAGGTCCAAATGTATTGTCAGGGGATATTATTGCGTGAGTTTTAGTTGCATCTCTCAATGTAGCTCTGCTGCGTGTTAAACAGCTGCGCTCCACAAACTCGTTAAGCGATATGTCATTTCTTTTCAGCGAGATTCCGAAGATGTCTGACAATGGCACTGCCAGCGAGCCTGCGAACAAGAGCGCCCTGCATGGGCTGCACGTGCTCTCCACGGTCCTGTACTCCCTCACCTTCCTCCTGGGCACCACGGGCAACGGCCTGGTCGTCTGGATCACCGGCTTCAAGATGAAGAAGACGGTCAACACCGTGTGGTTCCTCAACCTGGCCGTCGCCGACTTCACCTTCACCGCTTTCCTGCCCCTCACCATCGCCACCAACGCACTGGGATTCAGGTGGGTCTTCGGGGGCTTCGTGTGCAAGCTGAACTCGTGGGTCCTGGTCACGACGATGTACGGCAGTGTGTTCCTCCTCGCCGCCATCAGCCTGGACCGCTGCATCTCCGTGGTGGCCGCGGTTTGGGCACACAACTTCCGCACAGTCCAGAAGGCCTACCTCGCCTGCTTCCTTCTCTGGGCGGCCGCCCTCCTCATGAGCTCCCCCTATTTGGCTTTCCGCGACGCGGTCGAGAATCACAACGTGACGTACTGCGTCCTCCGGCGCCACAACTATTCATCCAAAGCCCTGTTGAGGGTGCACAAGACCCTGACCCTGATGCGGTTCTTCTTTGCCTTTCTCTTCCCTTTCCTGGTCATCATCTCCTGCTACATCCTCATCGCGCAACGGCACTGCGCCAAGCAGCGGCAGCGCTCTTACAAACCGCTCCGAATCGTGGTTGCCGTCATTGTGACCTTTTTCGTTTGCTGGCTTCCATTTCACGTCCTCCAGCTCGTGGAACTGAGAGCCCATGAAACACAAGACTCTTTTCTGTGGATGCTGGTGCATTTCGGGATGCCCATCGCCACTGGCATGGCTTTCTTCAACAGCTGCATGAACCCAATTCTCTACGTGTGCATGTGTCAGGACTTCCGGGAGAAGTTCAAGAAGTCCATCCTGCTGGCGATTGAAAGCGCCTTCGTGGAGGAGGGGACTGTGTACTCCCTGAGCGCATCCCGGCGCTCCACAGGACAGCACTGCAGGGTGAGCCTGAAGCCGGAGACTGTGAACCGCACCGAACACTGGACCATACCGAGTACATACAGACTTGCAAATCCCCTTTCAGTCACTGCTTTATGATTGTACCATGTTACGGTTCCTATCTGTATCTATTTTATAGTGCGTGTGTGTTTTATTTTATTTTTTTGTCTGTTTTGGCTGGGCAGCCTCCCGAACTCCAGAGTTAAATAAAAATTTGTGACCAAGGGGGATATAGTTGGAAACATTACAGGAGTCCGTAGGTGAGCTTGGTTCACAACAAACAACTGCCATCTCATTGCAGTTTGGGGTGATCAAACTTGACGCTCACACACCTAACACATCGCGTATATTAACTGATTACACCACTCTGCATCAGACCTGGAACTCATGAACCACTACTAAAAACGTGCTTTTTTTATATATATTTTTTTATTTTTACTTGGTTGGCTTCTCAAACATGACTTATAAGATGTTAATATGACCGATTCCCCTCTAGAAATTTGCTGCCCTTAATAAGAAATGTAAAAGTGCAGCACAGCCAAAAATATGCATATCCTGTGTACGAAACCCACAGTAACCACGGTGACATAATGGGTTCCAGTGCTTTTTTTGTCCTTTTTTTTTGCACTGGTGCACAGACAGGCCTGTTTTTATTCTTTGCCTTTATCACTTTTTTTAAAAATATTCTCTTGCAGAGGAGATGATAATAATAAAGCAGTCTTTGTGAATTGAGGCAGACTGTGTGCTGGTTTTATTCCTTATATGGCAAAGTGGGTTACTCTAATGTGAAAAGGTTCAATATATGATGTAGTTATTAAATGGGATTCACTTATCCACAGAAATACTTCATACCCCCCCACCCTCATTTCTGCTGCTTTCCAAATTCCTGTTGTTTTTTTAAAGGGTTGCTGCCCAGTGCTTAAAAGAACACATGTGAAACTCTCCAACCGTTGAAGAGTGAGGTGATCCCTGCAGTAATCGCTCAGATCAAACCGGTTCTTTGCATGAGGAAATGAAAACCTGGCTTTGAAATGCACTCCACTTCCCTGTGTTATTTATAGAGTTTTGTGTTGTTTTGAGAAGCAGTTTTTATTCTGTAATTATTTTTCCATCGGGACACACACACACACATCAGCCAAACCGCAGCTTTACGAAGACGTGCACCTCGTACAAAACACACAATTACACTCGATGGGTCAATAACCGCGCCTCGTGAGACAGCTTCTTGTTACTGTGAAGAAGGCCAAGTCTTTGCTAAGGGTGTTTGTATGAAAAAAGCCTGGGGGTTTGTTAGTCATAGTGTCCCTGCTTGTCTTCTAATAATCATCTATTTCTGGAACAAGTCGTTTCCTGGGAACAGCAGGAAGGCAACCAATGATAGAGCAGCTGCCAGAATAAAACTGGCTTCCCTTTTTTTTTTTCATTTTGTTATGCTAGTATAGACACAGGGCATGTGAGTTTGTGTTATTTGAAAGATCAGGTACAGGCAAAAAAAAGCAAGTTCTGCTTTTACACACAACCACAAACTCCAGCCTTTATAGAGCGCGGACAGCAATCTGCACACGATACACATGTTGACATTTCAAGCAGCAGCTGTTTGAATGGTGGAATATTTGTCCCAGTGCGTTTTTTTCAAGCCACTAAATATTCAAAACGAACTTTTAAAAGGAAAAATAAAACCACCTTCAAAATGAGAACAAGATATAAACAGGAAGCGTATGTCCGGAGTTGAAAAGCGCCCCTGAGCTGTTAGCAGAGTACACTGCGGTTGGCAGTAACCTGGGTCAGGGCTTCTCGCTAGTTTAGATTTATCAGCTCCAGTGACAGACTTTACTCTTCCCCCATTGGTCAATTCCGAGGACTGCCTCTTGTTCTCGTTGGTGGACATCGCCGTCACTTCTCTATACTGCTCAAATCCAATCGCCGATCGGACCGGATGAGATTGGACTACAATTCAACAAATTGTGCCGCTGCTGCCCCATGGGAAATGTAGTTTTATAGGTCTGTTTCCTTTCTGGTTGACTGGTAACTGGTTAATCCCCGGTAGGGCGCCCGGTTCAGTTTCAGTTGAACGTAGAAAGACAGGAAGGATAGACTGTGTGCGTAAATATACCAGGTTTTATTTTAGTTTTCACAAGGTGTCAGCTTTTACCACAGTAAGATGACAAAACTATTTTTTTTTCTTCAGTGTTTTTCATTATCAGGTGTTTCATTACCTCGATATGAAATAGTTTGTATTTCTGTTAACCCTTCAGGTCGTTTCAGAGAGACTCCCCTTCTCCGTCGCCCCCTCCGAAACCCCTGGACCTCCCCCGAAGAGGCGTCCCGTACCGTAGCACCCCCCCCTTGGAAGCCATCGCACAGCTCCTTCAGGACACTGCAGGTAAAATAAGACCTCTTTCCACACTATCACTGCCACATGGACAGGTTTCAAATATACACAGAGAAGACTGTGAGGGAATACTGACTGAAATCAATCACTCAATCACAGTCAATCAATCAATCAATCAATCAGTCAGTCAAGCAAGCCTACACCGTGTGCTCCCTACCCTTTTGACAACGCAACGTTTCACATGTGTAACTCCTGGCTGAGGTTTGTTACAAGGTGTCCTCCGAATGGAAAACTTTACCATAAGAAACAAAGAAAGACGATCAATCTAGTTTCCAGTCAAACAAAGCAATCCCAGCGCCCATTCTTAACACATTTCAGCATGTGCACCTCGTTATTCACGAGTGATGACGGGATCTGAAGCAGAAGCGCCATGTTGCACAAATCAGACCAGGTTTAGCCATCGCTGCCACTGCAGTGTTTCCAGTGGTTAGACAAGTTAATTCAGGGATGGACTCCCGTTGCAAAGCAGTTTGATCCATTCCTGGTTTTACAATGAGTTTAATAGTAAGACACGCACTCTGCCAATCTGAAACGCGTCACCATTTTCATCTTTTAACTGAACAACATTACAAGCCGGCTCAGCTGTTCTGATCTCCATTACAACCCCACTCAAAGAGAGAGAGAGCAGGACAACACCATGCAGGCGGCACACACTACACATACCTATCTATAGAAGCTACTGGGATGCGTTTTCAGCGGAAACACCCTGAATGTTTCAGAAAGAGAAAAACTAAACCAAAATGTTTAAAGCTGAAGCAGCTGGCAACGTGATTCCGAGGGGCAGAGTGGGGTGAGGGGTCTGGGGTGCGCTCTCTCTCTCTCTCTCTCTCTCTCTCTCTCTCTCTCATCCCCAGCGGGATGGTGAAGGACAGGTAGTCCGCCACCTCGCCCCACTCTGCTCTGAAGTGCTGGAAGATGGTGATCCACGTGGTGAGAACCACCACCCAGAACAGCAGCCCGAGCGCCGAGCGCTTCACATCTGAGAGGGAGAGGGAGAGAGGGGGTCAGCCACACGCACAAACAGAGAGAGAGAGAGAGACCAACGCCTTACATCTAGAGACATCCTGTCCGTTAAAAGATACAAGAACTTGAAGTGCCGTTTCCTTGAGTGGTTTTATTACTGAGATTCCTCAAAGACTGGGGCCTTAATTCATAAAACGTACACGAGAACTTTCTACTAGAAAATAAACTTAGTAAGACTAATGAAGAAGTAAAAAAATCAACCTTTGGACTAGAAGACTCTCTCAATGACTACAATGTTGCTGTTTTATTTATTTATTTCGTTGTGTTCCTACTTTACTCAGCCCTCTACCCCAGACTCACATGTTTTGAGCAGCGCCTGCTCCGTGTACACGGGCTTCATGAAGGCTTCCCTGAAAAACCAGACCACATTGACGAGCCACAGGAAGGGGAGCAGGGCAAAGCCACCTGGGACAGAGAGAGAGAGAGAGAGAGGGTCAGCGTGCAGAGATCAGTGGATTAACAATTCAGACAGTTTCAGGGCTAAAGGAAGAGCTTCTGGAAATGTCAATCAATCTTTGTTTTATATAGCGCCTCTCATAGTGGACCACCATCACCAAGCGCTTCACAAGACAGCGAGGAACAAGGAACATATATGTTTAAACATGACAGGGGGCTTGGCCTGCGTCCTCATAAGGTAGGTTTTGTCACAGCTTCCTTCCTGCTGACCCAGCAAGCACTATAAACTCACACACACACACTATACCTGTAGATCTCTATATGCAGGTACATGGTTTTGTGAGAGTGCTCCTATGACTGGTCTATCTAGTTCTCTACCGGTCTAGCTCTGTCTAGCTGTGTGGACAGGCTGCTCTGTGTCTCTGTCTAGCTGTGTGGACAGGCTGCTCTCTGTATCTCTGTCTAGCTGTGTGGACAGGCTGCTCTCTGTATCTCTGCCTAGCTGTGTGGACAGGCTGCTCTCTGTATCTCTGTCTAGCTGTGTGGACAGGCTGCTCTCACTGTGTCTCTGTCTAGCTGTGTGGACAGGCTGCTCTCAGTGTGTCTCTGTCTAGCTGTGTGGACAGGCTGCTCTCACTGTGTCTCTGTCTAGCTGTGTGGACAGGCTGCTCTCAGTGTGTCTCTGTCTAGCTGTGTGGACAGGCTGCTCTCAGTGTGTCTCTGTCTAGCTGTGTGGACAGGCTGCTCTCAGTGTGTCTCTGTCTAGCTGTGTGGACAGGCTGCTCTCAGTGTGTCTCTGTCTAGCTGTGTGGACAGGCTGCTCTCACTGTGTCTCTGTCTAGCTGTGTGGACAGGCTGCTCTCAGTGTGTCTCTGTCTAGCTGTGTGGACAGGCTGCTCTCAGTGTGTCTCTGTCTAGCTGTGTGGACAGGCTGCTCTCTGTGTCTCTTACCCAGGTAATACTTCCTGCACAGGTTCAGTTTGTCCTCGTTCGGCATGCGCTCCAGATTCATGCTTCACTGCGATTGCTGTGGTAAGAAAATGAAGAGCAGAAACACAAGTGAACACAGAGGAGCAAAAAAAAAACATACATACATAATAAAATATATAAGAGACAGAAAACTCAGCACGGTGCAATTACACACACAGCGCCTGAGGGGAGAGCAATGCGCTGCCCATCGCTCCTCTCTATCCAGGTGCTGCCCAGGAAACCGCTTACACCGGCAAGAAAAGCACCATAACACCAAAACACGACATTTCGTGATCAAACATTAAACGTGACCCACGCAGTTTGTTTCACAAAAGATTAGAAGTCGTGGGTTTCTGTTTGTTTGTTTGTAATTCTAATGCTACCATAACGAGCCATTTCTGTTTTTTTTTTTTTGTGTAGTTTCTCACTTGAGTACATTTCCATTCTTAATGAAATCATTCCATCTTACCGTTACTAATTACAGGTGAAAACACACTCACACTCACACTTACACTCACACTTCAGCTGAGAGAGAAAACAAACCAAATAAAAGAGCTCATCCGCACCTAACACACCCACTTCCTGCGTGAGGACGCGGCTGAGCGCAAAGCACACCGGGAGATGTAGTTTACGCTGCATTCTGGGTTGTGTAGTTTATGCTGCAAGGTATGTGTCCAGCGCCCTACTAACAATGATTTAAAACAAAAAAACAACAAATATTTGCACACAGATAATAATAATAATAATAATAATAATAATAATAATAATAATAATAATAATAATAATAATAATAATTGCAGTACAGCACCGGATGTATTAATTCATAAACATACACGATAACAGTACAGCTAAGACAACCGTACCAAAGTGATACAGTAAAGAAAGTATTTATTTTAATCAGTATAATTAATAAATATGTTTTGTTCTTCTTTTTTTTTTTTTTGAATTGCTGGTTGCTGTAATATGACGCGTTAGCTCCTTGTCACTGGGACAAACACAAACATAGTCTATTGTACAGTTAACGAGATCAGTGTTCATTCTTATCAAAATAATAATTAAAGGAAAAAAAAATTAAATAACGTGTGTGTGTGTATAGATGTATATATTTAGTTTTAATGAATGAATGAATGAGTTCAATGTCAGTGCTGTGCCGTAGTTGTTATTGGAAATGATGACAGTGCGCGCTTTGCCCCCTGGGTAATGTAGTCCCCGCCACTTGCACTGAGTCCAAGAAGAAGGCGGCCATTTTCTCTGGCCGTTCTTTTCGCGCGGTGCCCGCTGGGTGATGTAGTTCACGGGGCCGGGACAGCCAAGGCAAAACTCTTACTTCATTCTCACCGGGGCACCGTTTGTACCCCCTGAAACCGCGGCCCCCCAAACAGCCTCCGACCCCGAACTCGTCTGGATCCATGGTTAAGGCTGCGGTGCTGGCTCTGGGCTCCGGGTGAAAGACTCGGTTTCCCAGGCTGCCCCGGTTTCCCTCCCCACCCGCGCCTTCCCTCTTCCCTCTGCAGTCCCGAAGCAGCCTCGGTGTTGTTGTTGCGATAATGATGGCGGCGGCGGGATCCGGATCAGCGGCTGGGGGAGGATTGAGCACCGCGGCGGCGGCCCGGGGCCGCTTCCCGGGTCGGCCGTGGGGCTCCCGGAGTCTCTTGCGTTCAGAGAAGCGCTCCCAGGTCGGCAGGCGCTCGGTTGATCACGGGGAGACGCCCGCGGGAGGCGCCAGGCCTTGCAGCCTCGGGGTTGCGCCAAACGAAGACCCGTCTTTGATCCGGCTGCTCGGGCTAGCGGCGAACCACTGCCGCCTCCGACAGGCCGGGTACAGCTCCAGCGGCAGCGAGGAGGTAAGGAGCCGCACTTAATTCAGCGAGGAAACGGAGGAGACGCGCCGAGGGGTATTACTGTTTAAAATAACAACGGAGATATATGTATATCATTTTAGAAAAAAAGATTGGAGTCTCTGACATACATATACAATGGAGCAATTGTGCGTATGTGCAGTGTGACCCGTAAGTAATAGTATTGATGATGATAATAATAATAATAATAATAATAATAATAAGTTGATAGTGTTCCACGAATAATGGCCTATTTAAAAACAGTAGCGCGTCATGAGTCCAAAGTTCATGAGAAACGCGTTGTGTGTGTGTTAATGGTGCTTCTCTGTGTGTGTGTTAATGGTGCTTCTCTGTGTGTGTGTTAATGGTGCTTCTCTGTGTGTGTGTTAATGGTGCTTCTCTGTGTGTGTGTTAATGGTGCTTCTCTGTGTGTGTGTTAATGGTGCTTCTCTGTGTGTGTGTGTGTTTGTGGTGCTTCTCTGTCTGTGTGTGTGTGTTAATGGTGCTTCTCTGTGTGTGTGTGTGTTAATGGTGCTTCTCTGTGTGTGTGTGTGTTAATGGTGCTTCTCTGTGTGTGTGTGTTAATGGTGCTTCTCTGTGTGTGTGTTAATGGTGCTTCTCTGTGTGTGTGTGTGTTAATGGTGCTTCTCTGTGTGTGTGTGTGTTAATGGTGCTTCTCTGTGTGTGTGTGTTAATGGTGCTTCTCTGTGTGTGTGTTAATGGTGCTTCTCTGTGTGTGTGTGTTAATGGTGCTTCTCTGTGTGTGTGTTAATGGTGCTTCTCTGTGTGTGTGTGTGTTAATGGTGCTTCTCTGTGTGTGTGTTAATGGTGCTTCTCTGTGTGTGTGTTAATGGTGCTTCTCTGTGTGTGTGTGTGTTAATGGTGCTTCTCTGTGTGTGTGTGTGTTAATGGTGCTTCTCTGTGTGTGTGTTAATGGTGCTTCTCTGTGTGTGTGTTAATGGTGCTTCTCTGTGTGTGTGTTAATGGTGCTTCTCTGTGTGTGTGTGTGTGTGTTAATGGTGCTTCTAATGTGTGTGTGTGTTAATGGTGCTTCTCTGTGTGTGTGTGTTAATGGTGCTTCTCTGTGTGTGTGTGTGTTAATGGTGCTTCTCTGTGTGTGTGTTCGAGCAGGTTGTGAGAAATACCAGACCCCGATAAAAACAAGTGGAAATCACCGCTCGTCTGATGTGAGGTGGCGGGGTGTATGTGGGCACGGTGCAAGGGATACCCATGTATCGTATATATATATATATATATATATATATATATATATATATATATATATATATATTTTGTTGTTTTGTTTTGTTTTTTTTGCAATGCAAATTGTATAAGGGTGGGTGACGCTTGTGTGCTGTAAGAGATTTTGTGTGTGTGGAAATAAAGGAGGGAAAATGAAATCGGAGATAATGGTTTCAACATAATGTGCATTTTGACGTCCCGATCGTGCAATGGTGTGCCAGACTAGTGACTCTGTGCAGACCAAGGGAAATCGCTTTGCTGCAGTGCGAGAACTTTGCAGAGTGTTATTGTGCCGCTGGTTTAATTTACCTGGCTGTTAGTGATGGAATTGACACTGCTTGTTTCTCATAGTTAAATATGAGTTTGGTGATTTAAAGTGCATCACCGGTACCGTGCATTTAGATACAGTCTGTTTGTTTTCTTGCAGTGCGCTGTACAGCAGCGTCTGTGTTAATGCACCACATACTGCTCAAGTGGGTGGCGGCATGTGTGTTGAAATCAATTCAGCGAGACTGGTTTGCATAGAGACTCCTTGTTTTGCATAGACTGTTTCCAGAGTCTTAACAGTGGGGACGGGCTGCACAATAATACAAAATGCAATCAAATCAACACAGAAAAAGATATGAGTCTTTGAGTCCACTGTGTTCTGCAGGGCTGTGGTGCGAGTCCACTGTGTTCTGCAGGAAGGTGAGACTCCAATTGCACAGCAGTGTCACCCATTCCATGTTTTACTACCAGCTTGATTGGCCACAGTGTGTCTAGCTAACAAGCTCAGGTGTGTCTTACTAAACCAGGAACGGATGGAACTGCTGAGCAACAGGAGTCATGTTAGTGGGCAGTTGTTGGCTGTGTGGCTTTGCTATCCCCTTGCTGTGAATGCATATCCATGCTGAGTCGTGGTACAGTGGAAGCAGGCATGCATTGCACTTCGATGTCTGAAGAAGCGTTGGTCCGGTGGGGAAGACACTTGAGAAGGACCTACTTGAGCACAGGGTATATGTGCTGCACACTCACAATCTCGTGGTGTATGCTGTCTGTGTGTCTGTCTGTCTGCGTCTGTCGGTGACCAGTAACTCCTCAGATCTGTTTGTGCTGGGGGTCGTGTGGATGTGTTTGTGCTGGGGGTCGTGTGGATGTGTTTGTGCTGGGGGTCGTGTGGATGTGTTTGTGCTGGGGGTCGTGTGGATGTGTTTGTGCTGGGGGTCGTGTGGATGTGTTTGTGCTGGGGGTCGTGTGGATGTGTTTGTGCTGGGGGTCGTGTGGATGTGTTTGTGCTGGGGGTCGTGTGGATGTGTTTGTGCTGGGGGTCGTGTGGATGCGTTTGTGCTGGGGGTCGTGTGGATGCGTTTGTGCTGGGGGTCGTGTGGATGCGTTTGTGCTGGGGGTCGTGTGGATGTGTTGCGATTGTAAAATGGTGTTCGCAGCTCTGTTTAGCCCTGTGTTTAATATCACCCGTAGCTACTGAACAAAGAACAGTGTCGACCTCTAGAAATACTGAAACAAACAAACCTTCCATTCAGCGACAGGTGTTTCTGTCGGATGTGTTTTTCAGTGTCTTCCAAATAAGTCTGAGGATTCGGTCTTTTTTTGTTTGTTTTTTGGTGTTGTATGGATGTCTCTCGACACACACAACAAAGCAATTTCAAAGTCGAAGTGTGGTGCTCTCGCTGTGCTGAGATTTGCGAAGCACCTCAAGTTATTGAGTGGATTCCTGTCCTATCAGGGTGCAGTATAAGCTGTTCCTGTCCTATCAGGGTGCAGTATAAGCTGTTCCTGTCCTATCGGGGTGCAGTATAAGCTGTTCCTGTCCTATCAGGGTGCAGTATAAGCTGTTCCTGTCCTATCGGGGTGCAGTGTAACCTGTTCTCTCGTTTCTTGCAGGGAGATGATTTCCCAGGCTTTGGCTCAGACGAGGTTATCAAGAGTCCCCTGCGCTCTGGGCATCGCTATCACAGAAGTAAGTAACTGAGAGGGGGTGAGAGGTAAGTAGGGAGAGACACGATGCTCTGCACCTTGCACCACTATCTGGAACCAAGGTGATATATATACACACACACACACACTAGTCGGCAGTCAATCCCAAAGGTAACTTTTTGATTTTCGTGCAAATTCAATTTTGATGAAAAATAATGAGCAGGAGAAGGCGTTGACAGGCTTGCCTGGACAGATCTGGCGTGTTTCTGCAGCAGCAACAGCAAACGTGTTTTGCTGTGTTTCTGTTCTGATTTGTGTGTAGACAATGTTGTGCACTCAGTTTAATTTACGCAGTGCGATATCCCATGTAAATGGTCAGTTTATTTGAGATAATGTAGAGTTGAGTTTATTTATTTTATATGCCTAATAGTAAGGCTTTGTTTTCATGGAGTTTGGCTTCACTGGGAACTTGTGTGTGTTTTATGTAGTTCAAGCTAAAATTAAAGTTATCTGAAACCTACAATTAACTGATGTAAAAATGTAATTTTTTTGCTGCATCTCTCTTCCTATGTGTGACTGAGAGTGGCTGTGTGTGTGTGTGTGTGTCTGAGCATCGGTTTGGTAAAATGTTTAGTTTTCAAAATGCTCACATGCATGGATTTCTCAGATTCTGTTTGTACAAAGTCTTAGGAATTCCTGGAATCAAAAGCTGTGCTTTGAAGCAGTGCTCTTTAAAAAAACCACAGATGAATCCTAAACAAACCACACCAACACCGATTGATCATCATTTTCCTTTCTCTCTCTCTCTCTCTCTCTCTCTCTCTCTCTCTCTCTCTCTCTCTCTCTCTCTCACTCTCTTCCACAGGCAAAGCTCCAAAAACATCAGCCTCAGTGGACAACTTCTCGAAACAGTCCCGTGAGAAACCACCGCCCCCCGCGCCCGACCCAGGAGAGGCGAGGACGGCGTCCGCCAGTAAAATCTCCAAAAAGGTTTATTCTGGGACTCTGAAAAAGGGGGGGCGCGTTCCCCCCTCCCCGAAACAGAAAACTGCGCTTTCGAAGCCGCAGAATAAAGGAAGGACTGGTCTGAAAGGGGAGAGGGCTGCCAGCCTGCCTCCGAAGGCAACAAAAAAGGGAGCTCCTTCCAGAGCAAGTCAGAAGAACAAGCCCAGCTCCTCGAGGGCCAACGCAGCCTCTGGGAGAAGCCCTGCAAAGCCCCGGATCACTATCAAACTCGCGGGCAGGAAGAGCAGCAGGAAGAGCAGCAGGAGAGTTGCAGCTGCTGCTGCTGGCAAGAAGCCCATGAAGAAGCTGAAGGTGGTGGGGTTCAAGTACGTGTCCAAGGCCAAGAAGCTCACAAGCAAGCAGCTCCCCATAGCTGACGTCAAGTTAAAGAAAGGCAAGAACTCTGCCGACGGGGGGCTGGAGCCCGAGAAAAGCAAGAGGACGCGGCAGCAGCGACCTGCCCAGGGCAAAAAGACGGAGGTGAGAACGGAGGGCAGAAAGGCCAAGCCGGAAGCGAAGAGGGAGAGGGAACGAGCAGCGAAGGCTGCCGGCGCGGTGCCGCAGAGTGCCCGGGAAGCAGGAGAGGGGGGGTCAGCCGACCTTCCTGGAGGGCCTTCCGACGGTCCTGCCGCCGTGGTCGTCGTCACGAAGGCCAGTAAGGTCAAGAGGAATCTGAAGATAGGGAAAATCCTGGGGCTGAAACTGAAGAGAGTGCGCAACCCGGAGGAGCCCGGCCAGGACAGCTCGGCCCCGCAGGCCTCCGACAGCGCCTCCTCCTCCTCCTCCTCCTCCTCCTCGAAACGAAAGCAAAACAAGTACGTTTGGACGTTGACTTTGGTGAAAGGGAAAGGGAAGGCGACCAAGGTGCTGCGTTCTGCGGGGCTTAAGAAGAAAAAGCCGACGGGAGAGGGAGAGCCGGAGGAGGACCCAGCCGTCGAGGGAGACCGAGGAGGGGTCGTCGAGAGCAAGCCGGTAGGGTCGGCTGAAGATACAGCAGAGAGGAAACGAGGCACACGGCAGCAGTCTTTGGGGAGAAGGACAGGCAAGTTAACTGAGAAGGAGGTGGTGGTGGCGGGAGAGCCGACTCCAGACGCAGAAGCCTCTGACCCTGACCCAACCCCAGCCAACCTAGCCCCAGTCCCAGCTGACCCAGAGATTGTCGAGAAGCCCCTAGAGCCCCTGGTCTCCTCTCGGAAGAAGCGAGCCGCTAGGCGACTGTCGTTATCAGTCAGGCGGAAAGCAAAGGCCAGGGGGTCCAAAGTTGAACCCGCGGTTGGGAGCGACGCAAAGACTGTCTTGGAACCGGAACCGTCGGCAGAGTCGGACGTGCCACGGGGACCCACCGCTGTCGGGAAGAAACGGCCCCGGCGCCCGAGGTCCACCGGCAGGCGGAAGGCGAGGCCACAACAGGCGGGTTCGGGAATGGAAATCCCCTCCGTTCCTGCGCTCTCGTCCCCAGAGCTGCTCGACCCGGCGGTCGCGGAGAGTCCTGTCGGAGCTGCGCCTACGCTGTCTCCAAAGCAAAGGCGGAAAAGATCAACGGCGCCAACCAAGTCCGGGGGTGCTGAACCCAAACCCGAATCCGATCCGGCGGACTGTGGTGCCGAAGGCCCCGAGATGCAGGCCCGCTCCACAGACCTGATCCTGGTCTTGGACCCCCCTGTTTCCGAAACTCGGTCGGAATCGGCTGTGCGAAATTACGCGAGAAAGCCGTGCAGGAGACGAAGGCCGGCCGCCAGACGGAGAAGGAAAGCTGAGGTCCGCTTGCCCAGGGCCGAAGGTGAAGAGGCTGCGTCTTCGGTCCCGCTGGCTAGACAGAGGCTGGCAGGCGTGGTGAAAGCCAAATACATGCGGAAGCTGCCCACCCCCTTCCTGCTTGCCAAAAGACCAAGGGGGAGGCCTCCGTCCCTGACCAAGCGGACTCAGAGGGAGCTAGCCCAGCAGCTGCTCTCCAACGCAGAGAAAGGCGGCGACGGCGGCAGCCAGCATCCCGCCTCCAAGGACCTCCAGCGGGGGAAGTCGAAATTCCTGAAGAACATCCGGCACTTCATCATGCCCGTGGTGAGCGCTCGCTCCTCCAGGGTCATCAAGACCCCCAAGAGGTTCATGGACGACGACGGGATGTCTGTCCTGCCCCGGAAGAGCACCCCCAAGAAGCCCCACGGCCGGATCGCCCGAGAGGCGAGTAAAGAAGCAGACGAAGGAGGAGAAGGAGACAAGGAAGATGACGATGATTACCAGTATCCTGAACAGTTCTCCCCAGAGGTGGATCTCTCTTCCGGGGACCAGGAAGCCTTTGACCTGTGCGACCGGCAAGCAACTGGAGAGGATCCAGGGCGAGGTGGTTTGGATTCCAGGCTTGCATCTGATGCCGCTGCCTCGCCGGCCTTGCCGTGCAAGCGCAGGTCAGCGCTCAGGGAGCCCACCTTCAGGTGGAGCAACTTTGACAACTCGGCGGGAGATGTTTTCTCCTTGGTCGGGAAGCAGGCTTTCGACGACTCCATCAAGCTCCCGGAAGTAATTCTGGCTTCTCCCAGCCCGAAACGGGCTGCGTCGGCCCAGATGTCCCACCGCGAAACCCACCTGAAGATCTACGAGTCTCTGAAGAAGCTCACCGTCCGGGCGGGCAGGAGAGCCAAGGTGAAGGTGAAGGAGGAGGTGGAAGAGAGGCCGGAGAGTTCCCCTGCTCTGAATTTGGAAGCCGCTCCTTTAGACCTGGATGATGACCCCGAACCGGGGCACCTGACCCTCTCCTTGCCGGCTTCTGACAGGCTGCTCCAGGAGAGCCCGGAGGAGGACCTCCCGGAGAAAGAGAAGCTGAAGATCGAGGACATGGACTCACCCGGGGTGGTGCGGAAAGTGGCCGTGCGGCTCCGCTCTCCGGGGTCTGAGCTGCTGCTGGGAGAGGGCTCGGACGAGGCTGTCGAGGAAGCCGACCAGAGCACGGGAAGCGACCGGGTGGAGGTGGAGGAAAGGGGCACCTCTCACAAGATCCGGCTCACCGGAGCCAACAAGAGGATGTTTCACCTGCTCAAGAGGGCCAAGGTTCAGCTCATCAAGATTGACCAGCAGAAGCAGCTGAAGTCCACGCAGGTGAAGACGTTTATTAGATTAGTTGACCTGCTTTGTGCTGCACAAGGCCAGCGCGGGTACAAGGATTTGAAATGCTTGAGTTGCAGGGATGGGGGGGGGGGGTCTGTTAATGATACATTGAAGGAGGAAGCAGAACGAAATGTTGACCTAAGATTTCAATTTTGCGGTAACGCTCCCTGCTGCATTCTGCCTCCACAGTTGCTGTTGGGGACTCTGAGTGCCGGTTCCAAGGAGCCTCCCGGCGCTGTGAAGAGGAGGAAGGTCGTGAGGAAGAGGAAGGCTCGGCTGGAGAGTCCCCCGCAGGAGGAGAGCGCCCCTCAGGTAACCAGGAGCGACGTCCGAGGGGGTGACACACTGGGGCTGTTTGTCACGGTTTTGTTTCCTAAGCGTTCTCTTTCTCTCTCTCTCTCTCTCTCTCTCTCTCTCTCTCTCTCTCTCTCTCTCTGTTTCTCTCTCTGTCTCTCTCTGATTGCAGGAGCCGGCTCCGGCAGGACCCCGGATCAAGCATGTGTGTCGAGACGCAGCGGTGGTCCTGGGGCAGCCGCGTGCGATGGTCCCCGACGACGTCCCTCGACTCAGCGCCCTGCCGCTGCACGAGAGGGACGGCATCGCAGCCTCGCCCCGCGCAGAGGGTAAGCGCGCCCACCTTGTACCCGTTTACGATTCTTAAAGGACGAGCTTTACAGAGCAAGTAGCTTCCCATGGAGTCTTGTTTCCCTCTAGCTGTTTGTGATGCTCGATGCTTAAAGCCAGGTGCAGACAGATAGTGATGATCGCTGAATATCGGAGCAGAACCACGAACCAGTGATTGCAAAAGTCATCAAAAGGGAGAACAAATTAATAACATGGCTTTTGTGTTGTGTTTTTTTAACTATAAAAATATTATATTCATAATTAGTTGCTGCTTAAAGCTGAAGCCCTCGCGCCCTCTCCCTCGGTCCCTCCTCTCCTCCCCCCTCTCTCTCCTCGCGCCCTCTCCCTCGGTCCCTCCTCTCCTCCCCCCTCTCCCTCTCTCCTCGATCCGCGCAGAGAGGAGCCCTAGGGAGAGGAGGGGGGAGAGAGAGGAGCCCCGAGACCCCTTCAGCCAGGGAGACCCTCTCCTCCTCCCCCCTCTCTCTCTCTCTCTCCTCCCTCTCCTCCCTCCCTCCTCCCCTCTCTCTCTCTCCTCTCTCTCTCTCCCTCTCTCTCCCTCCTCTCCTCTCCCCCTCTCTCTCTCCTCGCACCCTCTCCGTCGGTCCCTCTCTCTCCTCCCCCCTCTCTCTCTCCTCGCACCCCTCCCTCGGTCCCTCCTCTCCTCCCCCCTCTCTCTCTCCTCGCACCCTCTCCTCGGTCCCTCCTCTCCTCCCCCCTCTCTCTCTCCTCGCACCCTCTCCGTCGGTCCCTCCTCTCCTCCCCCCTCTCTCCTCTCCTCTCTCTCCCCTGCGAAGGATCCTCTGGGAGAGCAGCCCCCCCCCCTCTCTTCTCTCATCTCTCCTCCCTCCCTCTCCTCCCCCCTCTCTCTCTCCTCTGCACTCTCTCCCTCGCTCCTCTCCTCTCTCTCCTCCTCTCTCTCCTCCTCTCCTCTCCCCCCCCTCTCTCTCCTCGCACTCTCTCCCTCGGTCCCTCCTCTCCCCCTTTCAGACACAGCCTCTGCCTCCGAGCCCGAGGCTGCTCCCCCCCCGGACCCGCGCCCTGTCAAGATGAAGAGATCCTCCGGCGGCCGCTGCTTCCAGTACGGGAAGAGGAACGTGCGCTGCGGGACTTGCAAGGGCTGCCTGCACCAGCTGGACTGCGGAGAGTGCGTCAACTGCCTGGACAAGCCCAAATTCGGGGGTCCCAACACCAAGAGACAGTGCTGCGTGTGAGTAGACGTGAGAGCTCTGCACAGGGTCCCGCTATAGAGACCACAGGTCTGGGCACAGTTAACCTATATCGGAAACCAGACTCCGACTGCATAGCACTTCGATCCATTCCGGGTTTTACTAAGAACCACCTGAGCGTTGTAGCTATACACACTGTGGCTAATCAAGCCCGTAGTAAAATCTAGTTGACTCCTCTCTGCAGTGGGAGTCTTATTTCCAATCCTGTATATTGAAAAAAACCTAAATGTCTTAACCGCTGTGCCCATATTTTGAAGTGTCCTGATTAGTATACAGATCTATAGAGAGAGTGAGAGTCTGTATCCAGACAGGTAAATCACTACAAATAACTCAGCAGGGAAAAAGTAAATTGAGCAGCTTGACTTTCACTTTGAATTCCTGTTTTCGAATGTGTCCAGGTCCCTGCAGAGCGCACGGGCGAAATGAAACTTGCAGCGGTTCGCTTGAAGACAGCGTTAGCCTGGTCTAAAGTTACATTCTCAAATTATTTATTTATTTATTTTCTTGCAGGTTTAAAAAGTGTGACGAGATTGAAGAGAGGAAGCAAATGCGTCTGGGCTACAGGAACAACAGAAGTGAGGGGATTGTGAGATGCAGACTCTGAGCTGGTGTGCGAGATGCAGCAGCCGCTCGTCTGTTTACACTGATAAACTCAGTCTGTTTTGCTCACCCCCAACGCTCTTTATTTTTACTTCTGTGTTTGATAACCCCCCCCCCCCGCTGCAGGTCTCCCGCTAAAGCGTCGGCGGTCGTCCGCGAGCGCGTGCCCCACGAGCGACGACGACGACGAGGCTGGCGTGGCGGCGGAGCTGAGGATGCCCGACTCCCGCAGCCCCTCCCTGAGGACCCAGCCGCGCCGCTGTGCGAAGCAGCGCTCGTACTGCAGCCTGCTGGAGTCGGACGACTCGGAGCTGGAGATGCTGCTGGCAGCCTCCCACTCCACCTCCCCCGGCCGCAGGAGAGCCAGCGGACACAGAGGTAGCGAGCGCGGCTCACAAGCACAAACGGCGGGTTTGAAGCTGCTTTTCAGTGTTTGTGAATTCAGCACTGTTGAGGGTTTTTATAGCTGTCCCATTCAAGCCATCCGGTCGCCTGTCTTAGCTGCTCAAGTGATGCACAGTGCCTCTAATTCAAGAAGCATATTGTGTGTTTGTTTTTGTTTTCATGCGTGCAATTTTGGTCATTTTTAAGGACATGATTCCTATTTTCCATCCTTTTTAAAAAATGTCAAACTTTACTGTTTCTTCTTCGTCAGGAGACTTTGCTTCCTTGGACGGCAGCGGGCGGGGCGGGGACTCTGAGGAGAGCGGCAGTCGGCTTCGCAGAGTGAACATTCCCAGGAATCTGCAGGGGAGACGGAAGCCTGACAAGGTATCGGCACAAACTCCCTTTGTTTTATTAATTCATCTATTCAATCATTAACACTGGTGATTTTTAACTTTCCCTCAAACTGACCATTTTGAGGGGTGGATTAGTAGCATCTGTCAGTATCGGTACTGAGAGTGTTAGTAATAAATTCAACCAAAAAGTCTTTATGAAGCTCAGGGATGGCAAGAAGACTTGCACCCCTGAGCTTGCAGTAAAACCTGGAACGAGGGGAGCTGCGATTCACCAGGAGTCTTGTTTCCACCCCTGATGCCTGTGTGTGATTTTGTGATTTTTTGCTTGTTTGTTCCTGTGCTGCAGAGTCAGCTGGACCAGACTCCTCCCAGTGTGCTTGCTGCTCTGGTCAATGGCTTCACTCGAAGAGAGAAGGAGCCCTCCAGCCCGGTGCACAAGATCAGGGTCGACTTCAAGGTCAGTGAGTCTGCTTCTACCGTCCAGCGCTGCTGAAACTAAAACGCCCAGCTCTGAGCAGCAGGCACAGGGCTCTGTAAAGAGGATGTAAAGAGGATCAGACGTGACGAAGGCCAGTTTGTTTCGAGTTTTGAGTTGAACCAGCAGTACGTTGCGGGAACTCGGCAGGTTTTCACTGGAACACCAAATGCAAATCGGTGAAAGGCTACAACGAACTCTGTAGATCGATACAGGACCTGCTGAAGTATGTAGTTTAGTTTGCAATACCTCTAAGGTATTGTCTAAAGGGGACTTGTTCTCATGTGTGCGTGTGTGTCTCACCCTTTCTGTTTGCTCCCTCTGCTTGTCTAGGAGGACTGTAACCTCAGGAACACGTGGCTGATGGGAGGGCTCAGCATCCTGGCTTCGGTGCCTGTGATGCCCCAGTACGCCTGCCTGCTGTGTGCCAGCAAGGGCCAGCACGAGGTGAGCCTCCCTTCTGAATTTACATCGAAGACGCTGAGAGAGGCCTCTAGTGGAAACGCTTGACATTTGAGTTTTCGTTTTTTCTTACAACGTACAAGCCCTTCTCGATTGTCGCTCGCTCTCAAAGGTCACCAGATTTCTACACTATAGTAAACTGAGGCTACTTGCTCTGAAGCTCCCATGGGGGGTGCTTGTCTCGCAGGGCGAGTGATTTACTAGGAATCTGTTCAGCCCAAGATGATACGAGGTTACCTCTGTAACTCTGGGGAGCTGTGTCATGGAAAGCCTCTTGTTTAGTGGTTGTATTTATTTCTCTCTCCCTTTCTCCTCTCCCAGATGCTGCACTGCCAGGTCTGCTGTGAGCCTTTCCACCGCTTCTGCCTGGACCCCGGGGAGCGCCCCCTGGAGGACAACGAGGAGAACTGGTGCTGCCGGCGCTGCAAGTTCTGTCACGTCTGCGGCAGGAAGAGCAAGCATTCCAAGGTGAGCACGTGGACCGCTTCGGTAGAAACCTCGCCCAGCCTGCACCTGGCTTCCTGTGTGTACCACCTGAAGAAGCAGCCAAGGCAAAGCTAACTGACCAATACTTCAAGAGCAGCGCGGAGACCAGGACCAGAGGACGCAATTGGAAATGGAGACAAGCTTGGGACACTTGACTTGGTTTTGAGACCAGTCGGCTGCTCTGAACCGAGCAGGCACTGATGGGCTGAGGGTGTTTGTGAATGCTGCTGCTGCTTCTCACCCTGCCTTGTTTCTGCTCTCAGCCCCTTCTGGAGTGTGAGCGATGCCAGAACTCGTACCATCCTGCCTGCCTGGGACCCAACTACCCTAAACCCAACAAGCGGAAGAAGTCATGGGTAAGTCCTGTCAACTGGCTCTCTCTTATAGCTGCATGAACAAATCCTGTTAGTAAAAACCCCCCAGACTCGAAGGGGGTCATACTCGTGCTGTGACCGTTATTCATGTTTAGAAGTACTACAAGAAACAGTGAATTTTCCAAATTTGAACTATTTCTAAATGTAGCAGTGTTGCTGCTGGCGTTTTAAAAGTTCTAGCTGTCCATTGTTAATAGGAGAGGTGTGAGGGAGCCCCCTGGTGTTCAGCAGTGGCACTGCTTTCTGTTTTCTCTCAGGTGTGCATGACGTGCATTCGCTGCAAGAGCTGCGGAGTGACCCCTGGGAAGAGCTGGGACTTGGAGTGGAACCACGACACCAGCCTGTGCCCTGACTGCACCAAGCTCTACGAGCAAGGCAAGACCCCACTGCACCCCACTGATCCATCATCACAGCAGCACTGCACAGACCTGCACCTCCCCACTGATCCATCATCACAGCAGCGCTACACAGACCTGCACCTCCCCACTGATCCATCATCACAGCAGCGCTACACAGACCTGCACCCCACTGATCCATCATCACAGCAGCGCTACACAGACCTGCACCTCCCCACTGATCCATCATCACAGCAGCGCTACACAGACCTGCACCTCCCCACTGATCCATCATCACTGCAGCGCTACACAGACCTGCACCTCCCCACTGATCCATCATCACAGCAGCACTGCACAGACCTGCACCTCCCCACTGATCCATCATCACTGCAGCGCTACACAGACCTGCACCTCCCCACTGATCCATCATCACTGCAGCGCTACACAGACCTGCACCTCCCCACTGATCCATCATCACTGCAGTGCTAGACAGACCTGCACCTCCCCACTGATCCATCATCACAGCAGCGCTACACAGACCTGCACCTCCCCACTGATCCATCATCACTGCAGCGCTACACAGACCTGCACCTCCCCACTGATCCATCATCACAGCAGCGCTACACAGACCTGCACCTCCCCACTGATCCATCATCACAGCAGCACTGCACAGACCTGCACCTCCCCACTGATCCATCATCACAGCAGCGCTACACAGACCTGCACCTCCCCACTGATCCATCATCACAGCAGCGCTACACAGACCTGCACCCCACTGATCCATCATCACAGCAGCGCTACACAGACCTGCACCTCCCCACTGATCCATCATCACTGCAGCGCTACACAGACCTGCACCTCCCCACTGATCCATCATCACTGCAGCGCTACACAGACCTGCACCTCCCCACTGATCCATCATCACTGCAGTGCTACACAGACCTGCACCTCCCCACTGATCCATCATCACCTAGTGTCGTCGCAGACCTGTCTGGACCATCCCTGGTGACCTCTATATATATATATATATATATATATATATATATATATATATATATATATATATATATATATATATATATATATATATATACACATACACACACACACATACACACACAAACAGTTGTTCAATGAAGTCTGTGTCATAAGTTAACAGAAAAGGCTTTGCTGTGTTCTCCCAGGTAACTACTGCACCATCTGTTCCAAGTGCTATGAGGACAACGACTACGAGACTCAGATGATCCAGTGTGCCAAGTGTAACCACTGGGTGCACGCCAAGTGCGAGGGGCTGTCAGGTGAGTGTGGAGGGGAGGGGCTGTCAGGTGAGTCCGAAGAGCAGAGCGGGAGGGGAGTGAAGATGAAGACTCACATTGCACAGAGGTTTGATCCATTCCTGGTTTCTACTTGTTGAATGTTTAACAGTTCTTGATCTTGCTCTCCCCCTCCCTCCAGATGAGCTCTATGAGATCCTGTCCAGTCTCCCGGAGAGCGTGCTCTATTCCTGCAGGCCCTGCAGCGAGGGCCAGCCCAGCCCGTGGAGGGAGGCTCTGAGCTCGGAGCTGCAGGCCGGGATCAAGAACGTGCTGCTGGGCCTGCTGAGCTCCAGACTGACCCTGCACTTGCTGCGCTGCAGAGAGGTGAGAGAGGGAGGGAGAGGGGGGGTTTCAACAGGGCTGGAGCCGCACACCAACCCCCAAACAGTCCGTATCAGGACAGGCAGCTCGCCACATGTCACTCTGCCTCTTAGCTGCGCACAGTAAGATCAAGCAGTCACTCACTGACGAGGGATCATTTTTGTTAATTGACAAAACATGCAAGTCTCTTGTTCTTCAGTCCAGACCCAGATATAGTGAGCCAAGTTGGGCCCTTTTGTTGAGGGATTGAGATAGGGTTAGGGATGTTCACAGTGATGTCATTGATTAAACCTTGCAGACATTTTAAAAAGACATGTAATCAAAATGCATGTCGCTGACTGTTCGTTATTTGTAAGTGCAGCAATATTGAGTCGTATGGATGGTATTGATATTTTTATTAGATTTTTTTTATTTTTGATGGTCGATTTTCAGTGGTTACTGGTGCATCAGGGTTATTTTATATTCCTCGTTGTCCAGACCAGTGTCTCTCAAAGCAGAGCTAGTTGACCATTGGCCCGCGGTTATGCTTCCTGTCCGCAGTGCTCGGAGGTGACGGAGTGTGACAGCGGCTTCGAGGGCAGCCTGGCCTGTGACCTGCAGGCGGTCGGCAAGAAGTTTGACAAGGGCCTCTACACCTCCGTGGTAAGACGCTGCGCCCCGTCCCCCCCCCCCCTGTCCCCGCGCACAGCGGCGTACTCACTCAGGCTGTCTCGCGTCTGTCTCTCTGTAGAAAGCTTTCCACGATGACGTCGTCCATGTGATCCGGACACACCTCGAGGAAGAAGCGAAACTCCCGCCGGAAGAGAGAAGAACTTCGCTGGCCAGGTCCTTCTACCTGAAGGTAAGAGCCTGGGGTCTCCTGAGATAGGGGGTCCCCTCTGATTAAGGGGGTCTCTTCTCTGATTGGGGGGGTCTCTTCTCTGATTAGGGGGGGGGGGGGGGTCTCCCTCTGATTAAGGGGGTCTCTTCTCTGATTGGGGGGGTCTCTTCTCTGATTAGGGGGGGGGCTCCTCTCTGATCGGGGTCCCCTCTGACGGGTGTAGTAGTTACACGGTGTGATGTGTATTGCTGTGCATGCGATGGTCCTGATGGGCTGCTTGCATGATGCATAAGAAGATCAAATGATCTTCTAATGATGGATGTTAAAACAAGAACTGCAGTGTGTTAGGGAGAGCATGTATTCATACCAGCTTTTAAGATATCAGTGCACTACAAGAGGCTCTTGCTGAGCTGCTGTGAGCTAATGCTGTGCTTTTGGTCTTGGGTCACGATGCAAATGCTACGTTGCTTTAGGCAGTAACCCTCGGCTCCTGAAGGGTTATTGATTTTTAAATCAAGAACCTTTTTATTTTCGCAGCTGTTGGAGAGTTTTTTCTGCTGGTTTAATGCCCAGGATCCCAAAGCGTGGGACCCCTGTTCCAAGACCCTCCCAAAGTGAGTACCCTAACTCGTCCCTGTCTCTAATCACACGGGCTGCTGTGTGTACTGGGTCGCTCCTAACCGGTAAAATGCTCTTCCTGTGCTTCAGTACCCCCTTGTGCTTTTCTGATGTGTGCCGGCGTGCTTTTCTCCTCTTCCCCACAGCGGCATTCTCCCGAACGCAGTGCTCCCCCCCTCCGCGGAGCACATGTACGCGCAGTGGAGGGAGCGCGAGGGCCAGCACACGCCCGCTGAGCCCCGAGCCGCTGCGCCGGATCTCAAGCCAGACCCGACGAGCACACCACGGTGGACACCCCTGCACAGGTCCGAGGGGAGGGCTGCGAGAGACAAGCCCAAAGGTAAAGCAAGAGGAATGAAACAGAGGTGCAGCTTGAATTACAAATTCATTACTCGAGGAAGTGACTTGATTGGATCCTCATGTCTTATGTCTCGTGTGTGTGTGTGTGTGTATTTCTCTCTATATGTATATATATAATTTAATGTGCGTGAGATACATAGATAGCTGTATATATTGGTATATAGGTAGATGTGTTTAATAATGTTTTCTTGGTGCATGTGTTATATTATTATGTATAATATTACACACACACGTTTTCTGTTGTTTTTAGAGGCTTTTTTCTCCTTTCTGCTGTCGAATGCTATTGATCTATATTGATGATGATTTACTACCTCTCTGATTTTATTAGATTCAGTAAGTTGTTCCCTGGTGGCTCTTCTGTAATGAAGGCTCCCCCCTCCTTTTAAACGGTCCGAGTTGGACCTGCTGTGGCGCAGATGGGCAGGGCAGCCCAGGGCTGCAGCTTCTCCGAATGGGCGTCGCTGGGCTTAGCGCCTGTGTGTGTGTTTCAGGGAGGAGAGGACGCCCACCTCTCGTTGAGCCCGATACCAGCTGGAGCAAAGAGGACCAGAGGCAGTGCTGTCTGTGCCTGAAGTACGGGGACGACCGAGCCAATGTGAGTCCCAGGGAGGGGAGCAAGACTCCCGTTGCACTGCAGGTTGATCCATGACAGATTTTACTACGAGTTTAATAAAGAGACGTGGCTAATCAAGCTCGTATTCGCCATTGAGGTCTCGTTTACAAGGGGGTCCTGGAAAACAATTGCATAAAAAAGATTACAATGTACAAACCACACAGAAAAAACAGGTGCACTTCAAACTTGATCTGCAGCATGCAGAGTATTCTTAAGACACACGTGAATCTGCCTGTTAATGTGGACTGAAGGAATGCAGATGCGTTGGCAGGAGGGGCTCAGAGGTTCTCCCTTTTGAAAGCACTTTGTTTGAAAGGCGCTCTTGCGTTCCTGTGTTCTCTCAGGATGCGGGCCGGCTCCTGTACCTGGGCCAGAACGAGTGGGCTCACGTGAACTGCTCCCTGTGGTCCGCGGAGGTGTTTGAGGAGGAGGGCGGCGCGCTGATGAACGTGCACGCGGCCGTCGCTCGCGGGAGGCAGATGGTGAGGAGCAAGTGTTTTTTTAATTCTAACTTCACAAACCGCCTCGTTTTCTGATCTCCTTTTCTTTCACCTCGCCCCCCCCCCCTCGCTGTTTTATGTTTAATTTTACTAAAAGAAACTTAATTAGTTCAACGTCAAACTTTTCGCCTGGAAGTCTCCACTGAAGTGTCAAAATGCTATAAAAAAAAAAAAAAAAAAAAAAAAAAAAAAATGGAAGATGCTGAATAGAGAATTTGAACTTTTACATTTTGGTTTTGTAATGACCCTTTCTGCTCCCTCCTTTCCCCTCCCCAGCGCTGTGAGAAGTGCCACCAGCCGGGTGCCACGGTAGGATGCTGCCTGACCTCCTGCCAGGGCAACTACCACTTCATGTGCGCCCGCTCCCGGAACTGCGTCTTCCAGGAGGACAGGAAGGTGTACTGCCAGCGGCACCGGGAACTCACCAGCGGCAAGGTAAGAGCTTCGCACCAAAGAGCTGTGCCAGCAGATCAATCCATCATCCAGGATCCAGCCTCCTCAGAAACCAGGGACCGAGTCAGGGGAGGGTCTCTGTGCCAGCAGATCAATCCATCATCCAGGATCCTGCCTCCTCAGAAACCAGGGACCGAGTCAGGGGAGGGTCTCTGTGCCAGCAGATCAATCCATCATCCAGGATCCAGCCTCCTCAGAAACCAGGGACCGAGTCAGGGGAGGGTCTCTGTGCCAGCAGATCAATCCATCATCCAGGATCCAGCCTCCTCAGAAACCAGGGACCGAGTCAGGGGAGGGTCTCTGTGCCAGCAGATCAATCCATCATCCAGGATCCAGCCTCCTCAGAAACCAGGGACCGAGTCAGGGGAGGGTCTCTGTGCCAGCAGATCAATCCATCATCCAGGAGCCTGCCTCCTCAGAAACCAGGGTCCGAGTCAGGGGAGGGTCTCTGCTGTTGATCGTGCTGGTTTAACATTCCCCACACAAACCCAAGCAGCTGTTTCTTGACTCGTTTCACTCTGAGCGCTAAAGCAGCTCGATCGACGCTGCTCTGTGCCGTGCTGTACCCTTGTCTATATATACGTGTATAAAATGTGGGGTTCCATGCAGGTTGTCGGGTCTGAATACACCCACTGATATAGTAAAATGAAAGGATAAAAGCTGGGTCTCTTGAAGATCAAAGTTTTGAAGTTTGTCGTCCTTGACGCAATAGTGGCTGTGTAATATATAAATACATTTTTAATTTTATCCAAAGCGATTTAGAGACTGGGGGGGTGAATTATGCATCATCAGCGACTGCTGCAGAGTCGCTTGCAGTAGACCCTCTGTTTTTACGTCTCATGCGAAGGATGTTATATCTCTGTGTTCGTATCTTTCCTCAGACTGTCTCGGGCGAGGGTTTTCAGGTGCTGCGCCGCGTCTACGTGGATTTCGAGGGGATCAGCTTGAAGAGGAAGTTCCTGACTGGCCTGGAACCCGAGTCCATCAGCATGATGATCGGTACGGCTGACCCCACCTCCCTGACTGCCTGTCAGCTGCATCTCCTGACGGTGTAGCCTTGGACCACTGTGTCCCGTTCTGACATTCGCACAAACGCTTTCCCAGGAAACCTGATTTTTGTGTGTGTTTGAGCAGTCAGCTGTTCGGTTTGACTGACAGTTTCCCCCTCTCTGTCTCTCTTCCTGTGTAGGCTCTCTGCAGATTGTCAAACTGGGCGTTCTGACGGAGCTGTCTGTTTACCAGGGGAAGCTGATTCCAGTCGGATACCAGTAAGCAAAATACAAAACCCATTGATCAAAGATCTCAGGGTGGTGAAGGGTGGAGGGGACCACACTGCTTCTAACCAGTCCAGGCTGAACTCCACACATGTTCTCCTGTGTGCAGGGGCTGTGCCGTCGCTGAATCGCTCCTCTGTCCGTGTAGAAGGCACTGCTTGAGGAGCGATTGCAGTTCGGAGGTCTGGTAATCGTCTCCCCTTCCATCAGGTGTTCACGGTGGTACTGGAGCACGCTGGACCCCAGGAGGCGCTGCAAGTACACCTGTCGAGTGACGGAGGTCCGACCGACAGCTGTGGAGAAGCCAGTGGAAGAGACTCCGGAGCAGGGAGACAACCACACCATTGCACACAGCCCCAGTGCAACCCCAGGTAATCAGGCATCGCTGATGGGGAACGTGCATGTTTTTTTAGTTGACTCTCCGCTCCTGTCTCATGCAGTATTCAGTTCAGTACTTTTATTTGTTTCCGAAAGGGGGGCTGCAAGGTTGACTGTTTGTGAAGCCTTTCTTTCTCAATGCAACATGTAAAGCACTTTAAGCATATGTCTCTGCATATGTTGTGAGAACGCGTCTCTGCATATGTTGTGAAAACACTTTTTTGAGATCAGAAGCCTTTTTTCAGTGCCGGCAGATGTTTAAAAATAAAAAATAAAACAGTTAGAAACTTTTTGTCATTGAACTTTTTTCAATTGAAGATTGGATCTTCTTTTTAGTATTTCTGAATTCAGCGGTGGCGTGTGTTTTTCATAGCCATGGATAATAACAGACGTTCGCGGTTTTTGTTTTGTCTTGCAGATCCAGCGCCTGAGAGAGAGATGCCCCCGCCCGTGGAGACTCCGTCAAGCCTGCTGGCTCCGGTTTCTAAACCAGAGTCTGGGGCGCGTATTAAAATCAGTGGCTACTCCCAGACCCGCCGTCCAGCAGGGGGGCTCTACCGGCCTCTTCCATCGCCAGGTGAGGAAGTGCACCTCTCCACAGCGGCCGTTGACTGTTTCTAATAAGTTATATATTCAGCTTCCATTTCTATCCTTCTTTTCTTCCCAGGGAGTGCCCAATCCAAGTCCCATCACATCCCGACCGTCAGCGACCTGGACGAAACGACCATAACCAGGCGGCCGCGAAGACACAGCCCGCTCTCCCACCACGCTGCGCCCCGTGGCCGCATGGCCTCCCCGCCTTTAGGAGGCAGCACCCCTCACTCCTCAGGACCCATAACTCTCAGGGCAGGGGCTTTGCACTCTAAAGCTGCCGGTCTATCCCCTTACGAGAGTCCCGTTACCTCCCCCCAGTCCCGTTCCGGCAGTCGCTCTACCTCTTCTATGATTGTTTTGGGGTCTACAGCATCTGCTATTTCTGCCCACCTGTCTACCTCAGAGTCTCCCCTCCACGGCTGGCAAGGCGGCAGTCCCAAAGCCGGGGGCGGTGGCTTGTGTTTCTCCCCCCTGGGCCCTGGAAGCCAGCTCCCCAAACCGAAGCCCTTCGACTCGGAGTTCGGGATCCTCCACCAGGATTCCCCGGAGGTGCCCCACGACTTCCTGGAGCCCTCCGACACGGACCTGGCCGGAGCCAACGGCTCTGCCTCCTCTCCGGACCACGCCGGCCCCGGGCAGGAAGCGCGGATCGTCTGCGAGCAGGACTTCCCCTACGCTCCCCACTTCGACGTGGAGTCTGTCCTGAACGTGGCCGAAGACCTGGAGTTCGACGAGAGCCTCCTGAACGACGACCTGGCCTTGCACTGCGGGGCCCACATCGTGGTCGGGGAGGTAGCTGAGAACCAAGACCCCGATTTCGGTAGCGGATGTGCTGGCAGCAACCAAAAACGAGCGCTCATCAGAGGCAGACCGCAGGGGGGTGCAGAGGACTGGGGGAACTCTTCTTCCGATGAGGACATGGATAACTATTACGACTTCACCCGCACCGTGGTTGCCCACGGGCCCCCTAAGGAGGCTGGGGAGGTGGCGGCTGCAGCAGAACCCCCATCTCTAGGGGCTATCAGCCAGCTGGATGGCGTGGATGACGGTACGGAAAGTGACGCCAGCGTGGCCCCTGCGACCGACGGGTCTAAAACCTCCAAGACAGTCGCCGGCTCTTCCGCGGAGCAGAAGGCACCTGGGCTGGCCGGGTTTTTGGACGATGTGGAAACGTCTTTTCAACCGAGCAACGGGCTGGAGAAGGAACAACAGTGTGGAGAGCCTCAGTGTCCGATGTCTACCGTGAGCGCGACAGCGGCGCTGGTGGAATCAACGGAAGCAGCTGCAGGGACACCCGATCACTTGAAGGCTCCTCCAGGCACGGCAGCATCTGAGGAGGTTGCCTCCCATCCCAAACTGGGCAGTCCCTCCAGTGCCGAGGTCTGCGCCATGGACCCGGCTCAGGAAAGCAGCCCTTCGTCCTCCGATGCTCCCAGCAAGGCTTTGGAAGATCCAGTCCTTGGTGATTCCACGTCTAAAGAAGCACCGTCGGAGAGCGTTGATCTTCAAACCACAGTAAAGTCAGCTAAGGCTCTGGCACCTTTGGATACCTCCTCCTCCTCTCTGCTTCCAGAAGCTCCCAAGGATGTTTTTCTGGATCCCAGCAGTGGACACTTTGTCTCCGCAGAGGACGGCTCCCTGGTGTCTTTCGAAACACCGGAGCGCAGCGCTTCACTGTCGCTTGGAGCAGATTGCTCGGACCCTCCTAAAGATGGCAGTCTCTCCTGTGCGCAGCTTTCTGTGGCGCCCCCTGAAGCAAGTAGTACTTGCAGCAGCGTCCCAGTTACACAGCTCTATCTTACAGCCACTGCCCCTCCTAAAATCAGCACGGGACCAGTTACACAGGCTTCAGCCGTCCTTCTGAAAGCAAGCCACGTTCCGCAAACAACAGCAGCGTCAGTAGTGCCGCCTGGTAGGGCGACCCATTCCCCAGTAATACTGGGTTCGAAAGACCATCTCAAACCCGCGCCTGCAATACGTGCCCTTGTGACTCCTCCTGCCCCCCAGACCACGCAGCCCCTGCAGTCTCCGCTCCCCAGAGGTCTGGTTTGCGTTTCCACTGCCAGCTCAGTTACCCTGGCATCGTACAGCCAGCTGTCTCTGCCCATCTTCTCCTCCCATTCTGTGCCTCCAGGGACCCCAGCTGTTACCATCGTTTCGTCGGCCCACGCGGGAGTCCAGAGCCCGGAAGTGAAGAGAAGGGAGGTAGCGCTCTGCCAGCCCGTCAGGCCCGCCGCTCCCATATTGATTAATGGCTATGGCTCCGCTGTCCCGGTTTCCAGGGAGCAGCAGCAGCCGGCTCCGGCTCCTAGAGGCAGAGTGATCTCCCTGAACCTCAGCACCCCGCAGCCCCAAGCCACGGCCCCTGCGCTATCGGGGCACACCCTGCTCACGGTGAGGGAGGTGGGGGGCCAGAACCCGGACAGCAACCCTCAGGTTCTGCTGGTCAACAAGTTCGGCCAGATCTTCGTGAAGAACCCCACTGACAACACTTTCCATCTCCCCGGGGCCAACTCGCCCTCCCTCAGCTTCATCGGGCAGATCAAGTCCCTGCTTCAGAGCAACGCCCTCGCCAGCACTCTGGCGGCTTCTGGGAACCTCTCCGCCATGGGGGGAGGCCAGGCCGCACACCACAGCCCTCTTTCCCCAGTCGGGTTCAGAGCTGCAGCTGCTCCAGCTGCTGTTGCTGCTTCTAGCTCCCCCCTGGTGCAGCGCCTCGCAGCAGGCCAGGGCCCCGCGACTCGGTACATCGCATACTCCAGCAGTGGTGGCGGGGCGCCCAGCATAGAGGACCTCCAAAAGGCACCAAAGCAGCCCAAAAGGGCATCCCCGTTAAAGGCGTCTGTCTCTCTGACGAAACCGAAACCAGCGTCTGTCTCAGTCTGCCAGTCCAACTTGGGGCAGCTCTATGTCCAGTCTCAGCCGACTCCGCCCCCCGGCCCTATTGGGGTTCCCTCGTGGACCGTCCGTGACCCGATGATGAACCTGCTGCCCGCGGTCAACCTGGTGGCTGGCAGGAGCACTGGGATGTGGAGCCCGCCTCCGCCCAGCATGGCACCCAACATGGGACCCCGCATCCTGAGTGCGACCTCCAGCTCGGGACCTCTCTTCAGGGTCCCTCCAGCCCTGAGCCGGGCCGACACGCTCAAACCCTCGGCCCCCGGGTTGCTGGAGCCGATCCCTTTTGCGCTCGCTGCCCTCCAGAGGCCTCGAACCCAAGTTCGCATCAAGAGGGTCTCCTCGCTGTCAGACCGCATTGCCATCAAGAAATCGAAGATGGATCTGGAACCAGTGGAGAGCGCCGGCCTGCTGGAGAACATCCAGCACGCTGTCAGCGGCTTCACAGCCTCCAGGTAGGGGCAGTGCGTTAATGTTAGTTTAATATTAGTACAGTGCCCCCCCCCCCCCCGTTTGTTTCATTATCAGACTTGCACATCAGAAAAAAAACATGAAAAGATCAGTTACTGAATCGTGACTGTACTGTACGTTGACACTGTACTGTTTTATGTAATTTTATACAAGTCATATATGAAAAATAAACGTACCACTGCTACTAACAACACGTAAAATTTCTGAGATTATATATATATATATACAGAGAGAGAGAGAGAGAGAGAGAGCACTCTGAGGCTTGATCTTGTTTTACACGGCATCAGCATTCAAGCCCATTATGTCCAAGTGCTGGCATGCACGCATCTCAAACTCTGCAGACCCTGCTGTTGATGCACACCCCACATTAAGTAATGGGGTTTGCAAAAAAGTAAGAAGCTTTTGTTAGGGCTTAGCTAAAAGCCCTGCAGATTCTGGCTCTGGGGATCACTGTGATGCACAGCGCTTGGGGGTGGTTTGGTATGGAAGGTTCTCTGTAAATTTGCAGTGTAGTTTAACCCCTGCAGCTTAACCAGACCAAAGCTTTGTGTTTTGTCTGCAGTAAACTGTGCAGAGTCCGCATGAAGACCCCCACGGTGAAAGGTGTGCTGGATTTGGACAAGCCCAGAGGGGAGAGGCTCAGTGACTCGGAGAACGTGGGGTCAGTATTGAACTCTGTAGCGGCTTCTGAAATGTCGGACCAAAGACAACGGCAGGGTTTGAAACTCCTCTCGCCAGCCCCTGCACCCGGGACCAGGCTACAGAACTAATCTGAATTAAAGCGCATCGCTTGCATGATCTGAGAACCCAGGCTTGTCAAGATTTTATAGCAAGTCTGATAAACCTGCAGAAAGAGATGAGCACGATCAGATCGGTGCACGTTTACCAGGAGCCTGATTGTTCAAACCCCGGCGCTGTGGGCATTTCAGTCATACGCCTCAACCAGGGGAGTTGGGTGCGGGGCCAGTGCTGGTTTGGAAATGGGGGTTCAGCTGTTAGTTTAATTGTCCGTGCCCTTCAGTCAGTCAGATCCAGTGAACCATTTAAACAAAGACACTTCGTTATCCTGACACGGTATTCTCTACCTCGATATTCATTACCTGGTGATTTTTAAAATGTTCCCTTTCCTTCTTCCAGACCTGCACCTTGGGACTCCATGTCTGCCCGGCTCCCTGATCCCAAGAACGAGAGGCTGAGGGACTGGCATGGAGTGGGAAGAAGTTCCCTGACGGACTGGACTAAATACTCCGGTACGCGACTCCGGGCTCCCCCTCGTGTGGTTTGAGGTTTTTGATCGTCGTTTCTGCCGTTGTAACAGGGCCCGGAGGAGGCTGGGTGTGAGCAGAGGTCCCCCCCCCCCCCCCCCCCCCCCCCCCACCCCTAACCGCAGTGCAAGAGAGCTGAGCTCGTCTGCATTCGTGGTTTTAGTTGGAGCCGTTAACCGTGGATCTCATCTCCCCTGCGGGGGACAGAATCTCTGTGGTGTCAGAGTGTCACACAGGGACCATGTTAGAATGACAAAACCTTTCTCCCTGCTAGAGTGCAGTATTGTGCAATTCCGTTTACCCTGTGTGTGTGTGTGTGTGTCAGGCGCCGCGTCGAGCTCTGATGAGGAGGGTCTCTTTCCCGATCCCGAGGAAGAGGGGGGTGCGTCGGCGAAGGACCGGCCCCACCTCCGCTTCGAGATCAAGAGTGAAGATGGCTTTCACATCCAGGCGGACAGCATCGAAGGTGAGGCTGGCTGGCTGGCAGGGGGGGGGGTGGGGTTAGCGGATCTAATCATACTGACACGTACTTGCCTCTCTACTCCCAGTTCCCAGTTTAGTTGAATGGGAATGCGTTGCTCGAGTTCAGCACTTTACATGTAATACAGTGGGCTGAGATGCCGGCTTATGAGAAGCAGTTCAGTTGCTCCCATGTAGAAGTTTCTGCCGTCTGAAAAGGCAATAATTACAGAAGAAAAAACAGCCGAAGTTGGTGCCCTTATAAGTTGATCACAGTAAAAGCACCGCAGCGTGTAACGAAGCACAGTGGAAGCATGCTGAAGGCGGCATTGTCATGAATAGTATAGGCAGTACAGCCTGGTAACTAACATGGCAAACGATGGGACAGTATACAGTGAATACAAATAAAAGGGTAGCGTTCCTGGGTGTGCGGTCTGTCTTAATTAAAAGGCGTAGTGTAACCATGGGGAACAGCATGGGGGCGCAAGAGGTTTTTTTCAGTACAGACAACATAGGGAAGATTAAACGGACTGTATGTACGATGGAGGTGGGTTATTGCTCCAACTCTAACTTGCTTCCTCTTTCTGTCTCAGTGGCCTGGAGGGCGGTGGTGGACCGGGTGCAGGAAGCCAGAGCCGCTGCCAGACTCAAGCAGCTCTCCTTCGCAGGTGTGTCTGAGTAAACCTGTGCTACCGGTCAGCAGCGACCAGCAAGCGCACGGATTATACTGGAGCCAGGCTCTGCTGGGTTAAACGCGTGGTGCAGAGCGTACAGGTGGAACGTGTGTGTGCCGATTAGGCTGTGGTGGTTGATTGCGGTTTTCTGTAATAGATGTGTGATTTGACCTGACTGTTAGTTACCAGGGATGAAAGCAAGACCCCCCAATGGCAGAGCGGTTTGATCCAGTCCTGGTTTCGCTATGAGTTTAATAAGACGCACCTGAGCTTGTTACCTATAGACACTGGCTAATTAAGGTTGTAGTAAAACCTGGAATGGGTGAAGCTGCTAAGCAGTGGGGTTTTTTCCAAATATATGCAAAAATGTAAGTATGGCATACAGATGGACTCCCCCTTGTTAAGCGTGTGTTACTGTGTTTGTTGTGCTCCTCTCTCTGGGGCCAGTAGTGTGCTCCTCTCTCTGGGGCCAGTAGTGTGCTCCTCTCTCTGGGGCCAGTAGTGTGCTCCTCTCTCTGGGGCCAGTAGTGTGCTCCTCTCTCTGGGGCCAGTGCGCTCCTCTCTCAGGGGGTAGTGTGCTCCTCTCTCAGAGGGCGTGTTCTCCTCTCTCTGGGTCAGTGTGCTCCTCTGTCAGAGGGCGTGTGCTCCTCTCTCTGGGGGCAGTGTGCTGCTCTCTCTTTGGGGCAGTGTGCTGCTCTCTCTTTGGGGCAGTGTGCTCCCCTCTCTGGGGGCAGTGTGCTCCTCTCTCTGGGGGCAGTGTGTTCTCATGCGTTGTGCTCCTCTCTCAGGGGTGAGCGGGGTGCGGATGCTGGGAATGCTTCACGATGCCGTGCTCTTCCTGGTGGAGCAGCTGTTCGGTGCCAATCTCTGTTCCCGGCACAAGTTCTGCTTCCACAAGCAGGAGGACCTGGAGGAGGAGCTGCCCATCAATCCCAGCGGCTGTGCCCGGGCCGAGGTGTACCTCAGGTAGGGACCCCACTGTCTCATGAAGTGTCACAGGGAAGGGGGGTTGTGTACCTGTGTGGCCGGCTCCCTTGTTTAACCAGCGTTCTTGTGCGTTGGCAGGAAATCCACTTTCGACATGTTTAACTTCCTGGCCTCCCAGCACCGGCAGCTCCCGGACATCGTGGCCTGCGACGAGGAAGAGGACGAGGTTCCTCTCAAGTCCACCAGGTAACTGTCCCACAATCCCGCCCTGGCCTTTCCAAAGGGTTCAAGCCCATTGCTGTGCAACAGGCGAAACAGTCAAGAGCACGTAGAGTCAATTCTGCTGCATCGCTAACTTTGACGACCAGTTGGATCACTCCGTTGCAATGCACTACAGCCTGCCTGCCTGAGAACTGAAACTGCATTCCGAATTCTAAAATAGAATTCGAAACGTCTGCCTCCTTCATACATGAACTAATTGTCTCTTAATTAAACAGCAATGCTCTTTTTTTAAGCCGGCTCTGCTTGGCTTGGCTGAATGACACCCCTCCTGTTCCTCCACAGGCGGGCCACCAGTCTGGAGCTCCCGATGGCCATGAGGTTCCGGCACCTGGAGAGGTCTTCGAAGGAAGCCGTGGGAGTGTACAGGTAATGCACAGCTAGCGCCCGACAACGCGGGACCCGCTGCTCGCTTTCACAGCAGCAGTGACCAAAGAAAAAGACGCAGCCGTCGCAAACAAAGTCTTTGGAACCGTTTTACTGAAGCAGCATCTGCTGGTGTTTTTAATGGTAAAGGGAACACAAAAATAAGAACACCATCATCCCTCCTCTCTCTCTCTCTCTCGCTCGCTCGCTCTCTCGCTCTCTCTCAGGTCTGCTATCCACGGGCGAGGTCTCTTCTGCAAGCGCAGTATCGACGCCGGGGAGATGGTGATAGAGTACTCGGGAATTGTCATCCGCTCCGTGCTGACGGACAAACGAGAGAAATACTACGACAGCAAGGTGAGGGGAGTGGGCTCTGTGTGTGTGTGCGTTTGTGTCTGCATCTCTGTGTGTGTGTGCGCACAAGACCCTCCTGTTCTATCACTCTTTCTCTCCCTCTCTCATTCCCCCTCTTTCTCTCTCGCAGGGGATTGGCTGCTACATGTTCCGCATCGACGACTTCGACGTGGTGGACGCCACGATGCACGGCAACGCGGCGCGCTTCATCAACCACTCCTGTGAGCCCAACTGCTACTCGCGGGTCATCAACGTGGAGGGCCAGAAGCACATCGTGATCTTCGCCACGCGCACCATCTACAGGGGAGAGGAGCTCACCTACGACTACAAGTTCCCCATCGAGGACGCCAGCAGCAAACTGCACTGCAACTGTGGGGCCAAACGCTGCCGCCACTTCCTCAACTAGCAGGACAGTGAGACTCCCAGAGAGGGGTGGAGTCCAGGGAGGGACGGGGAACAGAGACTCCCAGAGAGGGGTGGAGTCCAGGGAGGGACGGGGAACAGAGACTCCCAGAGAGGGGTGGAGTCCAGGGAGGGACGGGAACAGAGACTCCCAGAGAGGGGTGGAGTCCAGGGAGGGACGGGGAACAGAGACTCCCAGAGAGGGGTGGAGTCCAGGGAGGGACGGGGAACAGAGACTCCCAGAGAGGGGCTGGAGTCCAGGGAGGGACGGGGAACAGAGACTCCCAGAGAGGGGCTGGAGTCCAGGGAGGGACGGGGAAAGACTACTACCTGAGAGGGGCTGGAGTCCAGGGAGGGACGGGGAACAGAGACCATAGTTGGGGTTCGGGGTTCATGGAGTGTAGAGGCTAAGACAGACACTCCCCCCCCATTGTAATGACGGGCTATGCGGGTTTCTTTAGAAGTTGCGTCTGGGTTTTGCGACTCTTCTGAACAGACGCCCCTCCTGACTGACTGACGCAGTGGCGGCTCCTGCTTTCAGCCTCTCGTTTGGTCCTCTTTCCTTAGTGGGGGGAAGGGGAGTCTGGTTGGTTTCACACACCCAGACTGAGTGTTTTAGGGTCTGTATTTCAATAACTTAAGACAACAGAAGCTGTTCCAGTATTGGTGCTAATCCAGGAGGGGGGGGCTGTGAAAGCAGACAGGAGTGCGTTTCGCCCCCTGCAGGCACTCTAGAGTCCTTACTTTCATTACTGCTCATGTTAATTTGACAGACCCTTTTGCGCTGTTGCTGTTTCTCCACAGAAAGGCCCGCCTTTGGTGCTCTCAGCAAAAACAACCACCTTTTATAAAGCACTTGCATTGTTATCAACATCGGTTATTAGTGTTGAAGGAAAGCCCGCAATGGCTTGGTTAGATGTTTGGTACTGTGTCTGTTAGCATGATTCTTGGGGGTATTGTAAGGGTGTGCTGGGTCTCGTTCTTCATTCTTGCTCACCTAGTTTAAAAAGCCACTGCCTGGTGAAAGATGGTGCTAAGCTTGCTCACAGTGTATCTCTGTTCCCCCTCCCCAAACCGGACTGACTGCTTGTGACACTAAATCAGGTTGGATTTCGCTGGAGATACTTTGAGTTTAACTGGTTGACGCACTCTTCTGATGGCAGCTTTTTTGATAATCAGCCTGTTTTTGTATTTTCTCCCCCTCTCCTAAACCAGGGTTGGGAATGTGAGCTGACTATCTCTGTGTAGAGAGTCACTTTTTTTATTTAAATATTTTTCTTTATTTCCGATTTGTAAATAGCATTTACAAATTTAACTGTAAACAAAATGTTCATAGTGTTTGTTGTGGATTTACAGCTCGGGACATTCTGCGCTGAGATTAGGAGAATTAAAACGAGTGGGTTTTTATTTTTTTTGTGCGTGTGTTGCTGTTGAAAAAAAAATACAGATTAGATTACCACCTTTTTCTGACCCTTGATTTGAAACTTCTGCCCTCCTTTAACCCCCTCGATGGGAGGCTCTGGGGCAGGACTTCCCTGGCAGTGCCCCCCCCACCCGGTAAAGAACAGCCTGCAGTCAGAGCGGTGCCCCTGGAGGTGACTCCCTCGTGAAAGACCCTACCTCAGGCAGGGCACAGGGCTGTGTGTCTGTGCAATGAAGGAAGTGAATCTCTCGTTACGTGCTGAAACACACACACACAGACAGGTCCGTATCTCAGACACGAGATATGTGGCTAACTTTAATTTTTAAACAACACAGCGTTTTTTTGTGAACTGGCTTTGTTACCTTGTATTAAAATAAAACCTCTGGTTTTGTACATAGTCGTGTAAATATTTCTAAACCTGTTAAATTTTTCTATGCACTTTTTTTTTTTTTTATTTATGACGTCATTTGCCCAATAAAGATGTTAAGATGTTTGAAGAAAATAAGTTCAATAACCCCCAGTCTCGTCTGTGTCTTGGATAAGGTCGTGTTCGGAGCTCTGGTTGAATCACACACATAGCTTACAATCTGGTGTGTGTTCAATGACGTAGGAGGGGGGGAGGGGGGAGGGGGGAGGGGGGAGGTGGGTGGGTGTGTGTGCATACGGTTAAGAAGTTCCTCCTTTATTCTAAGTAAGCAGGGATTGAAATAAGACTCCAGCTGCATAGCACTTTCACCCACTCCAGGTTTTACTAGCAGCTTGATCAGCCCCTGGTGTGTGTGTGTGTGTGTGTGTGTGTGTGTGAATGAGACAAAGGAGGTGATTCAGCCTGACAGTGTAGTTGAGTTTACTGGTAAAATAACTGCCTTTTTTATATCTCTATTCAATGTGCAAGTCTTCCATACAGACTACAGCGTACAGGTCTATTTTATTTCTCTATCTCAGTCGTTCACACAGGCTGCACTGCACTGTATTGAGGCTGCTCTTAGAGAGAAGGTGTTTCAGAGCTCTGTTGAGGCGCAGTTATTACAGAGAAAGAGATCTGGACCCTAACCTGTTATTACAGAGAGAGATCTGGACCCTAACCCGTTATTACAGAGAGAGAGATCTGGACCCTAACCCGTTATTACAGAGTGCAGATCTTCCCTACAGACTACAGCGTACAGGTCTGGATCCTAACCCGTTATTACAGAGAGAGATCTGGACCCTAACCAGTTATTACAGACAGGCTGGACTGCACTGTTATTACAGAGGCTGCTCTTAGACCCTAACCTGTTATTACAGAGAGAGAGATCTGGACCCTAACCTGTTATTACAGAGAGAGATCTGGACCCTAACCCGTTATTACAGAGAGAGATCTGGACCCTAACCCGTTATTACAGAGAAAGAGATCTGGACCCTAACCCGTTATTACAGAGAGAGAGATCTGGACCCTAACCCGTTATTACAGAGAAAGAGATCTGGACCCTAACCCGTTATTACAGAGAGAGAGATCTGGACCCTAACCCGTTATTACAGAGAGAGATCTGGACCCTAACCCGTTATTACAGAGAAAGAGATCGGGCACACATCGGGGTGTTTTGCATCCTGCTGATTTTGTTTTCCCTCTCTGGTAAACTCCCTGCTCACAGAGCGTCTGGCTGCAAATTGCCGTTGAAAGAATACGTATAGCCAATTTAACACTACTAGTTCACTGTGCGATTACAATTGAGATTATAGACAGACAGACAGCCCTGCGGTTTTGATTCACTCAATCGCTTCTCCTGACAGCAGGACACGTGCTTCTCTAGAGAAGCCCCGAAGTGCGCCTGAATCCGTGTTATCAGCAGTATAATACACATAGACCTGACACGGCAAAACCAGCCCTCAGTTTGACTCTTTCCTTGAAATACATTTATTTCCCTTTGCGTAATAACGACCTTCATTTTTAAGTACATTGTAAATATGCATAATAACACTAAAAATGTAAAAGTCTGTATTTTTTAAAAAAAAAATTTGCGGGAGAGAACACCAGCAGCATTAGATTCAACACTGAAACCCGTCATCTGTGTGGCGCCCTCTTGTGGTAATACACTGAACTGACTGCAGTCCGTGGGCGGTGAGTGACAGCGAAAGCATGGTAAAGCAGAGCTAAGCCTTGTAAAAAAAAAAAAAAAAAAATAAATAAATAAAAAAAAAAAAGAAAGCGGATTAATTAATAACAGTACAAAAAAAAAAAAAGAAAACCAGGTGCACAGCAGAACAGTGGGGTAAACCTGCAGAACGGGAAACCGAACAGTACGTTGGCTGACAATGGGGTAAGGGCAGTCTTCTGAGGCAGGCGATGCGGCGGGCTCTGCGCTCAGCCGCTGCAGGAGTACAGGTAAGTCTTGTCGATGCTCCAGTCCGGGGGGATGTCCTCGGGCGAGTGCGCTTTGACGTGTTTCTGCATGGCGGACAGGCTGGAGCAGTATTCCAGGCAGACGGTGCACTGGTAGGGCGCGGCCCCGTTGTGAGTCCGCAGGTGCTTGATCATCGCCGAGTAGTCCCGAGAGCGCTGGTGACACACCTTGCACTGGAACGGCTTCTCACCTGCGGGATGAGAGAGAGTGGGCTCAGCTCAGCGCCAGCAGTTACAATGCAGCCGCCTGTCTGTCTGTCTGTCTGTCTCTCTCTCTTTCTATCCTCTGCGTCTCTCTCTATCTCTCTCTCTCCCTCTCCCTCTCCTCACCGGTGTGCACTCGCGTGTGCGTCTCCAGCTGGTGCTTCAGGCTGAATTTCTTGGCACAGCTGCTGCATTCGTACGGCTTCTCTCCAGTGTGGCTCCGCTTGTGATTCTTCAAGGAGCTGTCATCACGGAAACAGCGACCGCAGAACTCGCACTCGAACCCTGCTTCCCCTGGAGAGAGATAAGGGGGGGGGGGGGTCACGACATCCAAAGAGTTCGATTAGAGACATCCCCCGAACACTTAGAAACATATTATAATTCATGATACAACGCCACTCTGAGTGCAGGATCTCCACTCTCAGCGCTTACAGTCTGGCTGCTGCTGATAGATGCGTGACTTGTTGTCAGGTCTTATTTGTACAGGTGAAATTGTGCCCCGTTATCTGGCAGTGGGGGTCGTCCTCGCTGACCTGTGTGTGTGCGCAGGTGCCTCCGGAGGGCGCTGTGGCTGGTGAAAGTCTTCCCGCACTCCTTGCAGCAGTAGCTCCAGCCGCTGGTGTGGTGCACGATGTGCTCCGTCACCGCCCCCTGGCTGTCAAACTGCTTCCTGCACAGCGGGCAGAACTGGGGGCCGTCAGAACCTACACGGAGGAGGACACGGGCACAGGCTTGTGTTACCATAGCAACAGCACAGTGAAAGCATGATAAAGCACAGAGAGGTCTGGTAAAGCATAGGGAAGCATTGTAAAGCACAGAGAGGTCTGGTAAAGCACAGGGAAGCATTGTAAAGCACAGAGAGGTCTGGTAAAGCACAGGGAAGCATTGTAAAGCACAGAGAGGTCTGGTAAAGCATATGGAAGCATTGTAAAGCACAGAGAGGTCTGGTAAAGCACAGGGAAGCATTGTAAAGCACAGAGAGGACTGGTAAAGCACAGGGAAGCATTGTAAAGCACAGAGAGGTCTGGTAAAGCATAGGGAAGCATTGTAAAGCACAGAGAGGTCTGGTAAAGCACAGGGAAGCATTGTAAAGCACAGAGAGGTCTGGTAAAGCACAGGGAAGCATTGTAAAGCACAGAGAGGTCTGGTAAAGCACAGGGAAGCATTGTAAAGCACAGAGAGGTCTGGTAAAGCACAGGGAAGCATTGTAAAGCACAGAGAGGTCTGGTAAAGCACAGGGAAGCATTGTAACGTTTCACATGCAGAGACCCTGTATCTACAACAGGAAACTGCACAGAGCTGCACTGCAGCCTCAACAAGGACGGCAGCGTCTCTGAGCTCCAGACACAATGCAGAGCAGCACGGACTCTACCAGCTCCTCTCTCTCTGTCTCTCTGTCTCTCATGGAAGTGTCAGGAGGATGCTGGCTGCTCAGTGAATAAAGCCGATTTCATCTCGTTCTGCTACAGTATCACTGTATTACATACGCGTCAGAGGCGGCCGGCCCCCATCCACACACTGTAAAACTTAAAAAAAAAAAAAAAAAAAAAAAAAAAAAAAAAACTTGTGATGAATCTGGCAGAGCACCAAAACCACCGCTGTACTGTGTGCTGTGTACGGCGTGTTCCTGTCTGTAACCACACCGGCTCTTCGGCTGCCTCTGCACAGCGATCGATCGCTCTCTGATAACTATAGAGCCGCGCCGCGCCTCGCTGGCTCAATTCTGTTTGAATTCTGGCAGGCAAGCAATACAGAGGTACCCCATTCTTTTAAAAAAAAAGTAATAAATAACATCGTGTCGTGGAAACAATTTTTTAATTTTTATTTTTTAATGTGGAATTATGCTGTGTTATGTATTTTGTGTTTAGTTTGATTTGCTTTTTTTTTTTAATCAGGAAAACACAATAGAACAAAACCAGTAACTATAGTTACTTAATAATCTATCAATAATAAAACACACATCCAGTGATTTTATAGAGAAAGTGTGATTTATAATAGATGTAAAACGACAGGCAGACAGACAGACAGACAGACAGGCAGGCAGGCAGGCAGACAGACAGAGTACCAATTGAGATCGATTTGATCTTCAGATCTGATAGAAATGAGCGAGTGTGAATGCAAACCACTTTCAGGTCAGTCCCAGTGGCTGACGGAGATGTGATCCCAGTCGATCCTTACCGGAGTGGATCTCTGCGTGCATTTGCAACCGGAGCCCGTCCTGGAATTCCGTCCCACAGAGCTCACAGCTGTACATCTTCCCGAGGCTCTGGTGCTTCCTGAAGGTAAAACACAAACAAACAACAAATACAGATTGGATGATTAGACAGGACTCCTCACACCCAAGAGAACCCGAATACACTCGCTGAGAAAACACTTCAACACGAGGACTCCTCACGCCCGAGAGAACCCGAATACACTCGCTGAGAAAACACTTCAACAAGAGGACTCCTCACGCCCGAGAGAACCCGAATACACTCGCTGAGAAAACACTTCAACAAGAGGACTCCTCACGCCCGAGAGAACCCGAATACACTCGCTGAGAAAACACTTCAACAAGAGGACTCCTCACGCCCGAGAGAACCCGAATACACTCGCTGAGAAAACACTTCAACAAGAGGACTCCTCACGCCCGAGAGAACCCGAATACACTCGCTGAGAAAACACTTCAACAAGAGGACTCCTCACGCCCGAGAGAACCCGAATACACTCGCTGAGAAAACACTTCAACAAGAGGACTCCCCACGCCCGAGAGAACCCGAATACACTCGCTGAGAAAACACTTCAACAAGAGGACTCCCCACGCCCGAGAGAACCCGAATACACTCGCTGAGAAAACACTTCAACAAGAGGACTCCCCACGCCCGAGAGAACCCGAATACACTCGCTGAGAAAACACTTCAACAAGAGGACTCCCCACGCCCGAGAGAACCCGAATACACTCGCTGAGAAAACACTTCAACAAGAGGACTCCCCACGCCCGAGAGAACCCGAATACACTCGCTGAGAAAACACTTCAACAAGAGGACTCCCCACGCCCGAGAGAACCCGAATACACTCGCTGAGAAAACACTTCAACAAGAGGACTCCCCACGCCCGAGAGAACCCGAATACACTCGCTGAGAAAACACTTCAACAAGAGGACTCCCCACGCCCGAGAGAACCCGAATACACTCGCTGAGAAAACACTTCAACAAGAGGACTCCCCACGCCCGAGAGAACCCGAATACACTCGCTGAGAAAACACTTCAACAAGAGGACTCCCCACGCCCGAGAGAACCCGAATACACTCGCTGAGAAAACACTTCAACAAGAGGACTCCCCACGCCCGAGAGAACCCGAATACACTCGCTGAGAAAACACTTCAACAAGAGGACTCCCCACGCCCGAGAGAACCCGAATACACTCGCTGAGAAAACACTTCAACAAGAGGACTCCCCACGCCCGAGAGAACCTGAATACACTCGCTGAGAAAACACTTCAACAAGAGGACTCCCCACGCCCGAGAGAACCCGAATACACTCGCTGAGAAAACACTTCAACACGAGGACTCCTCACGCCCGAGAGAACCCGAATACACTCGCTGAGAAAACACTTCAACAAGAGGACTCCCCACGCCCGAGAGAATCCGAATACACTCGCTGAGAAAACACTTCAACAAGACGACTCCCCACGCCCGAGAGAACCTGAATACACTCGCTGAGAAAACACTTCAACACGAGGACTCTTCAAAGAGTGCAGGATTACAAGCACCTGCAGAGTGGAAATGTATGCTTATCATCAGGGCTCTCGTCGAGCTATCTGTCAATTACACCTGAAGAGGATTTCTCTGAACAGTGTCCCTGAACCCCTCTTCACAGCATCACAGAAAGTGACATCGTTCACCCTCGAGCCTCCTGCCGTAACAGGAGTGTGTTCTGAGCAAAGCTTCTGTTTCGAAATTCAATAAAACTACGTGCTGACTCTTTCCATTGAGAGTCTGTAACTACTGAGAATGGTTACTCAGTAAATATGCATCATTACCATGTTATAATGCACAGGTACAATGTATTTAATGTGTCAATCTTTTTGCACTACATATATCCTCACCCTATGTTAACATACGGAATTGTATAGTACGTTTTTTTTTTTAAGTGTAATTCACGTAACAGTGGCATTGTAACATGATCGTAGTATTACTTCACAGTCGTGTGGACAAAGTGGCTTATCACTTAGTGACATTCATTAACCTGCATTTACTGTCAGTAATTACTATGTAAAGTGTAATTACTTCATGTAAAGTTTACCACACTGTAAGCATGCGGTGCGGAAGACAGCTTGTATTGGGAGGAAGCTGGCAACTCAGATTGGATGAGAAAGCAGGAGGAGAATTCAGAGGAAGCGGCCCAGGCCCTGTGAACCGCTTGCGGGGGAAGTGCTGTGTGGTTTCAGTGGGGCTGGGGCTGGGGGCGTGGGGGTGGAGTGACATTTTTCCATCCAATAGCTGGGTTCATGCATCAGGATGATAATCTTTGTACCACTCCCCCCCCCCCTCCCCTGCCGTGCTTAAAACACAAAGTCCTAGCTCAGGAAATGACAGACCGCAGGTTTACAGAACACTAATCAAGCGCTGTTCCTCTTTCAGAAGCAGGTAGAGTCTTCCTCCTCTCTGCAGTACGAAGGGTGTGGGGTGAGATGGGTGTCTCTCATGAACCCACAGCAAACCCCACACGGTCTCTTTGTTCACCAGACCATCAGCTGAACAAAAATTCACACAGACTGTAACTATTTCTGTTTTAACAGCGCCCGACAATCAGAGTTATTTAGTTTCTAAAGGTGTAGGAACCTAAGTCAAAACCTTTTAGCCAAAGACTTATTTTGTTTTTTTAAGTTAAGAAACTAAGGCAAAGCAGGCAAACATTATGGGCACTAGTGTTTTCATCAGTGTTACTAAAACTAGAAGAGACCGAGTCAAGCAGACCAGCGTTTGGGCTCCAGTGCCTTCATCAGTGTTACTGAAACTAGAAGAGACCGAGTCAAGCAGACCAGCGTTTGGGCTCTAGTGCTTCATCAGTGTTATCGAAACTAGAAGAGACTGAGTCAAGCAGACCAGCGTTTGGGCTCCAGTGCCTTCATCAGTGTTATTGAAACTAGAAGAGACCGAGTCAAGCAGACCAGCGTTTGGGCTCTAGTGCCTTCATCTGCAGTGTGTTAAATGTTATTTTTTTGCATGCAATCGTTATTCATTTGAACCCACAAAGCGTGTTTTGACAATCACTTTGGTAGAAACCCGTTTATTGGTTCAAATGAAAAACACACTTTCACCCAGTTGCATTAAATGGGTAGCAAATGGATAATAACGGGGGACCCAGAGCCCTCATCAAACAGCTTGCTCGTTAAAATCTTCAGCATGCATTTGAAGAACGGGCGGGCATCTAATAATTATATGGTTAATGAGAGAGAGAGCGAGAGAGACACACTTACAGCTGCATGCAATCACTGTTTCAGTCTCTGCTGTGCTTATCAATCGTTTTTGGTTTACAGTAAAAATCATTTGCATGCGTGTTCGTGTGACTGCAATATTAATAAGGTCACGCTGAAGAGTCACGGCTAAGGTCGGTTAATTTTAGAATTTTCTTGAATTCAAGTTGCTGACACCGTGAGACGCGAGGTGAATCAACCCATTTGAATATGACCTTTTATTTTGAGGTTGATGCAGCTTTTCTGTGTTTCCGGATCGCCAGGGGTCGAAGGCAATTCCTCTGAATGCGGATTCCAGGGGGAAAATGTGATTGGGGGCGGTTCTGTCCGCAGCCTGGGTGCTTTCTGCGCTTCGTCGTTTTCATTAGAAGTCGTCTAAGAATAATAGTGTGGAAAGTGTTTTAATAGGCAGAGGGCTGCATCTTCTGGGTGTCTTTGATGTACGCTGAATCGTGGGTGGGGGAGACAACAGGGAGAGTCCCCAGATACTTCTCTACAGCTCTGGCCAAAAGTTTTGCATCACCTAGAATTTTAGTATTGAGACATAAAGAAAAAAAAAAAAAAAAAAAAACTAGATGAACAGAATTCAGATCTTTTATTTAGCATCTTCTAATCAAATAAACAAAGTAAAAAAAAAATAGAAAGATCTACCAGAAGCCATTAATAGTAGTAAAGTAGTATTTCATGTTAGATATTGAAATGTCACATTTTTTCAGAAAGCTGTTCATGTAATTCGATAAGCTAAGGCAACATTAATCAGCCAGTTTCATTTGACTTTATGAGTTAATTATATAGGGTGATGCAAAACTGTGAGCCTGAGCTGAACAGCAAAGGGGAACACTTCACCGGTGGAAAGTACACAAGGGGGGAGCACTCCTGTTAGTCAGAGAGCTGTCTGCCCAGGCAAATGAGGGACGCTCTTTCAGCGTGTCAGACACAATGGTGCCAGGCTTATCACCCTGTCGCACCACCTTTGAAGTAACAATGCAATCGCTCATGGGAGTTGCAGTTTGATGTATGATCGCCTCTCCCGCGCTATGGATAAGCACAGGGCTCAGCAATAGCGAGAGCAGTATGATCCCCATTCCAGGCCCCAGGCTGACTCACTCTTCACAGGCCGATGTAATTGGTATGAAACGTTCTTCGGGTTTAGCGTTACAGTCTCAGCAGGGGCTTTTAATGTGGGGAGGTGAGGTGCAAAAGACCCCAGAGTGAAAATCAGAACCCCGCGATAAATGTGATACCCCATAACAATATACATTATTAATTAAATAATAATCATAATAATAATTCATTGTAATACAAGGATAATGTATATCATATATAAAATGACATACTTTTCCACTAGTAAAGTAAAAGTGAATTTTATGGCCTTGTTTATTATTATTATATTATTATTATTATTATTATTATTATTATATGTGAGGAGGGCAGCAGCCTCCTCACTGTCCTGCTCTCGGAGATAGTTTCATCCTCTATGATTGTTATAACTCCTCAAAGTCTTGACGGGCCATACCTTTTTCCAAATCTATTGTTTGTTTCTGTTTATTTCTGTAATCGAAAGTTCATTGGCTTACCCTTCCACTAAGAGACTAAAACTTACAGTTAACATCCTACTCGCAGGGAGAATTAAAAGTTAAGCCACTGCAAAAATAACGGCATGACTTACCTGTCTTGCTGCTCTTGTATGCTCCCCAGTAAAGCTGCACCGACACCAGATCTCTTGTCCAGGATGCTCTCCGCTGCACCGGGCTCCCGTCCACTCTGGAGGAAGCCATTCCTGAAGGGGCTGAAGCTGCTGAACCCCCCTGCCGGAGCGCCGATCCTCAGCTGGGAGTGCGCGATCATGGGGAACATGGGAGGAGCTGGCATGGGCAAGCCTTGCACTTGGTAGCTGAGCAGGTGAGCCGGGTAGAGAGATGGGTGGGAACTGATGGTCACCAGCTCCCTGTTGGCCAAAGCCATGCCATGGGTAGTCCAGGGGCTCGTCTTTTTGGAGTCCGTGAGAACCCGGTGAGCCGTGGCAATGACACTGCCCCGAGGAGGCATCAGCTGTCCGTCTTTGGAGGTTGAATGAGGCTCCTCCTCCATGCTCGACCGTCGATTGCTCTGGGGTCTCCTGGGCTGAGTTCCTGAGGTTCCAGGTTCCTGGCAGAGGGTGGAAGGGAAAGCAGCGTGACTGTCGATCGGAGATCTCCTGGGGCTGGTCGTCGGGGGAGTCACTGGTGGGGACAGAGACTCCTTCTCTTTCCTGGCTGCCTCCCGAATCCTCAGCAAGCAAGGCTCAGAGGGCAAGGGGGGTTCGGGAGTCTTCTGGGTGGCCAGGAGAAAGAAGCACTGCCTGCCCAGCTGCTCCATCTGCAGCCGCTCTGCAGCCTCCAGGAGGCTCTGGAGATCTTCCACGCGGGCCTCCAGGGCTTCCGTGTAGGCGTAGTCCAGGATCTGCTGGAAGGTCCTCCAGGAGAGGAAGTCCAAGGTGCAGCGGTGGCCCTGATCCTTCAGAAGGGCCTCCAGGCGCTTGCTGGTACAGGCCAGGACTAAGCTGTGCGCCTGGAAGGCTCGGCTCTCCACCACGATGACGGCGTCGCACAGAGTGCCGGACAGACGCATCTCGTTGGCTCGCCGCAGCAGGCAGGCGGAATGCTGGGGGTTCTGGAGCCTCACCGTCCCCATGGCAACGGACACCCAGAGTTCTTCTCACAGCACAAACAAAGGGGGTCGCTTCCAGACTCTAGGATTGCATCAGCTGTCTCCATTCAATCTGCGAAACAGATGTTTTTTTTGGAAAGTTATCATTCGACTGCTCTGCGGGATTCTTTGACAAGACTCTGCCAATTCAAACCCTGCATCAAAATGCTATATAAAAAGTGATGTGAAGGAGAATTAGCCCTATTGATAAGCAAGGCAAATCACTTCTTTGGTAGTGATAGGAGTAAAATTCCCTGTTTCGGGAAAGAGATAAACCTTGTGAGGATGTGATCAGACTGAATTGGATAACTGATTGCTGCACGATTCTTCCCTGTCTTCTCAAGCCAGACCAGTGGATGGTGCCACTGTAAATATTGTGTGACTGTGAGGCTGAGCTGCACCTAAAGGATAAAGGGTGGTCCCTCCAGTCCTGGGCAGCCCATAGGAAACTGAACTGCTCCCTCACCCTCTAAGAGAAAGACTGGTCCCCTACAGACAAACAAGGCATGGAGAGAGACCTGCTCCCTCCGTTATACTGCTATTGAAATGACTGCCTGCAGCGTTTCATACACCCACTGGAGCAACAATTGAGAGATAAGGGCAGGAAATATGCTGAGACAAAAGTGCGAGAAAGCTAAACAAAATCTGAACTGAAAATGCTTTAAAGTTAAGATTTTCTGATGAGCCATCTATAGGCATGTTTCGTGGTCTGCTCTACAGCCAACAGCAAGTGAAATCTATCTATTGTATTATAATGCTCCGTTCTTTAAACTGGATATCTTCTGCACTTCCTCTGAAGTTCTGCAGTCATTCATTTCAAATTCAGCCCTGCTAATTCATCATGATCTAAAAACATTAGGCTTCCCCTCCATCCATCCATAATGAATTCACTGTTTATTCTTCACTAATTCATATCCTTACTCGGCTACCAGGGGACTGTGAGAATTGTTCATTCACACAAATGCATGTCTTACACATTTGTTACAAAGTGGCACGGAATGAACATGGGTAATTAAATCCTTGTGGATTAACAGGGTCTGAATTCAAAATGAATGCCCTCAGAACTGTGTTTGGTATTCAGTCAGGATCCAGCATCATGCATTTGTGTCTGTTATTTTAAAGTGTTACCCAAACACTGATGTACACTAATATCCAGAAATGAAAACTGCAGATATTGGTTGCTATGTGTGTGGAGGGATGGTACGCTCCAGAAATGAGACAGCCTTTGTTTTTGTCTTGCAGACGCGCTGAGATCAGACGGCTCTGTTGATAATTCGTTTGACGTGAGCGCGTTCCAGATGCGTTGGAGGAAGAGGCGTTTAATTTCGCGATGACAAGTTATCTGAGCGAGCGGTCGGTATGTTATGAGGTGGCGTTTATCGCTCAGCTGAAGCAGGCCTGAAATCTAATAAGAACAGACCAGCGCTTGTGTTTTTCTTCACTGATATTACATGAGAAACTCAATACAGGTTTACCGCCGTGGAGTTTTGCGTCACAGTTTCGCCATTTCCCATTTTTCTCTGGTTACCCAACGTTCTTTCTTACGTTTGATCACAGTTTCCAGTGACGCACACTCTTGGCTGTGCTTAGCTACGCGTTCCTTATACTTCACTCACTTTGCATTGCTTTTACTGTGCTGCACTGCACCGCCTGGAGTCTAGACCCACTCCAATCCAGTTGCACTTTCAATCAGCACGCACGTAGCTCACTTTACTACCAGAAACGCTGCAACAATAAACGGACGAGAACAGCAATCAATGGCACAGAGCTAATACCAGACAGGCCATGAGGAGAAAACATCCCCACCTTACCAGAAAACACCCCCACAGCGACAACGCTCAACTCCTTCCCTCCTTTCTTCCCTTTCCATACTTATCGAATCTTATCTACATTTCCTGTGCTTGTTTGTTTCCTTCCTGTGCCACACCTTGTTACCTGGTGTCATTTACAACCCTGCCGTGACTAAAATCATACATTGACAGCACTGAGGTGGAAAGCATCTGATGCAACGCAGTGCGTGGAAGAAGGCACTAGATGAAGCGTTTGTCTACTTACAGCTTGTGCTAGAAACACTGGTAACTGATTGGAGGAAAACTATAGATATATTTTTTAAGAACATACGAAAATCTACAAACAAGAGGAGGGAGTTCGACCCATCTCAGCTCGTCTGGTTCCGAGCAGTTGATTGATCTCAGAACTTTGTCAATTCGGGCTGTTAAGGGTCCCAGTGATTCTGCCTCCACAGCGTGGCTAGGCAGCCCATTCCATCCCCTCAACTCTCTCTACTGTTTCAGCATAGTTAATATAATATCTGCACCATGACTCAGCCACGTCAAAATCAACGCTGTTGATGATGAAATAATGACTTTTTGAAGTGTGTTTTAATTATAATCCATCCATTTAAAAAAAAAGGAAGATTTCTGAACACTGTGATTTTGCATCTGATTTTGCGTCCTCTCAAGATAACTGCACCCTGCATGAAAACCTCTCGGTGTGAGAATTTCAGTTTGCAGTCAGTAACCAGTGATGCAGAAACAATAGGCACTGGTGTGTGAAAATGTTACACCACTTTGTGTTTTAATCAGGCATCTTAAACAAAAACAAAAAACATTTGTGGTCGCTATTTTAAATTATTTTTTTTAAGTTGTTAATTAAATTAGGTAATTACTCATTTGCCTATTTTCCAAGATTTTCAGTTCTGGTGGTTTGATTTGATACGCACAACAAATCAAAACTACAGAAGCAACGGGGTGTTCTAATACATGTGCACACTCACACACACACACTCACACACACATACATTTTGTATGGCACTTTCTCAGTATTTTAACTAAAAAATGTGAGCGGCTCTACCCTGATTCTTTCCATGGTGTATTTCAGGCATTTAAAAATGCATTTAAATGAGGAAAAATCTAGGTGTTAAAATTGTTACGAGTTTCGGCTGCACACGGCCCACTGCAAAACAACCGTTGCAGGGAAGGAAAGGTACATTTAAAAACAACCAAACAAACAAATACAAAAAAAAGTTGAGTTGCTATTCTCATCTGGATATTACTGGAAACGAGATTTCAAACAGCAGGGCTGGCCAGGTTTCGGTTTCAGAGCACTTTGCAGCATTCAAAGGGTTAATTTCGATCAACCAGAACAGGCATCATTCATTCATAGGAATTAACTGCCTGGCTTTAGAACGAGGGAAACACGAATCCCTCAGAACCATTTATAACCCATCTATAAAGGGTTATAAACATGTCCTAAGTGTCATGAGATTGCTATTAATAAGAATAACAAACTGACCTACATAAACCCTTCTAATTAACACGAAAGAAGGCTTCACACTGGCTGTGACGCGTTAATAAAATATGACACCCTGCCACTCGTTGCTAAATAATAACCATCACTGTATTCATTTGATTGGGGAGCAAACCAGAAAACGCATAAAAACACAAGAATGAAAATCTCTCCTCTAGACCTGGAAAAGACAGCTTGGTGTTTCAAACACTGATAAAACTGCTGTGTCTTATTTATCAAACTGCTGTGTCTTATTTATCAAACTGCTGTGTATTATTTATCAAACTGCTCTGTCTTATTTATCAAACTGCTGTGTCTTATTTACAAACTGCTCTGTCTTATTTATCAAACTGCTCTGTCTTATTTACAAACTGCTCTGTCTTATTTATCAAACTGCTCTGTCTTATTTATCAAACTGCTGTGTATTATTTCTCAAACTGCTCTGTCTTATTTACAAACTGCTCTGTCTTATTTATCAAACTGCTCTGTCTTATTTATCAAACTGCTGTGTATTATTTATCAAACTGCTCTGTCTTATTTATCAAACTGCTGTGTCTTATTTACAAACTGCTCTGTCTTATTTATCAAACTGACCCTCACGCACATTTACCACAGAACATTTGCAAGATCATACCCCCACAGAACATTTGGAAGATAAAACCCCCCCCCCCATGCTTATACTTTGCATTTAACATCATTTAGCGCGGTTAGCTCTGTGTGATTTCATACTTTTTACTGGCAGTGTCTGCTAATGCGATACACCTTGCAACATCTGACTTTCAATACCAGCACTACTGGAATTTAAACAAATGCATTTCAAACATAACACTTTACTTAAAATACCGCTACTACTACTAATAATAATAATAATAATAATAATAATAATAATAATAATAATAAAAAAAGAAGAAGAATAAAGTGGTAATCATTTGATCCAGAAGTAGCTTCAAAATGATTGATACATCAGATCTCAATGAAAGTTTGTCCAGTTTATCCATATCTATCTATCTATCTATCTATGGTTGAAATTAACAAAGGGTGTTCATTTGCAAACACTTTTTTTCTCTGGCTTATTTTAGACACATTTCAATCAAATGAAATGTTGACTAAAGACAGCAGAGGGAATGCAGGGCTGCATTCTCTTGTATTCAACACCTTCTCAACACTGAGCGTTTCCTCAGAAATATTATATGTCGACTGGATCAGCAACGCTCAACTTAAAAAAAAAAGCAAAAAAAAAACCTCCATCTCAAACTGTGTGATCATGTGCTGTGCCATACTATACATCAGGGCCCTTCAGTGGTTCTCATTCCTTTGATGTGAAAGCAAGCTGTTGTAGAACACCAGTAACAGGGAGTGCTCTGAGATAGCATGCCTGTTTCTACTATTTGACTTTGTTTCTTAGTTTCAAGTCAAGTCTGCACTCCAGAACAACAGCTTGCTTTCCTATCTGCTTCAGTGTTTAAGAGAACCAGATGTTGCAGAAAGGATTAGATTCGATTTCGGAAGCCTTATTTATTACATGATATTTAAAATAGCTGCTTTGTGTGTGTGTGTATATATATATATATATATATATATATATATATATATATATATATATATATAACTGATTTTCAAATCGTTAATAAGTGTAAAAAAACATGGAGAACGAAAAATTTTTTTTTTTTTTCATAAAAAAAATTTAAAATAGAAAAGTTTTAATATATATTATAATATATATATATATATATATATATATATATATATATATATATATATACTTCTGTAAACACATTAGTTTCGAAAATATATTTATTTTAATAAAATTCTTCCAATAACGACTGGTTATATTTCTACGATTGTATTTTTTTTAAAATGTTTTTTAAGTTGATAAAATGCCAGACGATTTTATATTTTTTAAAATGTATTTAAGTTGGTAAAACGTCAGACGTTTTTGTATTTTTAAATATTTTTAAGTTGGTAAAATGTCAGACGATGTTATATTTTTTAAAATGTCTTTAAGTCAGACGATTTTGTATTTTAAAATATATTTAAGTTGGTAAAATGTCAGACGATTTTGTATTTTTAAATGTTTTTAAGTGGGTAAAATGTCAGACGATTTTATATTTTTAAACGTTTTTTTAACGTTTATTTTTAATTTCTGATTCTCAACTAGATTCTCAAAGGATTTACTCCAAAATTTCATTAGCATCGATTACTATAAAATACCTAATTCTTAACAACAACAAAAAATAAATAAAACTCGACATGTGTTAACATGTTAGTAACAGCTAATGCATGAAAAATAACGTAAAGCACAAACATCAGAAACTGTACTTGGAATGCTTATAACTGTGTTATTAAGAATGATGTAACCTTATAACTGTGTTATTAAGAATGATGTAACCTTATAACTGTGTTATTAAGAATGCTATACCCAGTATTTGCTCGTTCTGTTTCAGTCTATTGCAGATTTGGTAGCGCAGCCCTTATAAGAGATGTCATAACAACCTAATCAAGCTTATACTGTTATTACATCACTAAATATATGAAACTCTTAGATTTTGTTAATAACACCAGTTTCATCACACAAGAAAACACGAGTCTGCAAATACATTCAACTCCAGCCACACGGCTAAAAAGATATGACAGTTTAGTTCTGACTTGTAAATAAAAAACCCCAAAAAATCCCAATGACATCTCACAAAAGGAAAGAAAAAAAAATCAATAAAACAAACATAGACTCTTCTTAACCTACTGTGCACAAGTCCAGAAACACATCCCTCCCTTTCAGAACCAGAATCAGGGCTGTATTAACTGAAGAATGGGCTAGATAGTCTAGTTTGAGTTAGAGGACGGAGAGAAGCCAGTTTCTTCTCGCTGTTTGCTTGTAAGAACGCACTGGTACTACAAGAAGAGGAGAAAGGCCATTCAAGGTGCAGAACCTCCCTCTTTCGATACAGCAGTGACAACTAGAATCAGAATCCTCTCTGACTCAGGCCTGGCTATTAATGGGAAAGGCGACTCACGTCTTGAAATATCTGTTTTTCTTAATATATCTAGGGCATCCACACCTTTAACAGCATTGTGGTCGTTTCCTGTTCAAATCAACCTAATCTATGAGATCTACAACCTAACCTGTGAAATCCTGTGTTTTTTTTTTCTTTTTCCAGTGTCATTTTGTTTCATACAAAGCTATGTGTAACCCCTCCTAGCTCAGAAACTTACAACGAATTTTAAAAATAATGATAATCTTGAAGCGCGTGAACCGACAAAATCAAACTAAAAATCAAAGGGGTTGACGAAACCAGAATAAAAGTTTTACTTCATCTATTTTTATTGTATCTAATTTTATTTCATAGGCTTGTGAATAAATGCAGTAGAATCTGAGCTGAGTTTAATATTTTTATAATATGTTCCCATGAATACATCTATATCTGAATCTTAAGGCATAGAGACCAATGCAAACCACCACCAAAAATATTACCTTGCAAATGTGAGGCGAATGCATATTACACATTGTGTATATAGAGCAGTGGCAATAACACATTTATTTAACTATATACTGCTGGAATATGAAATAGATTTGATCGACTATATATATATATATATATATATATATATATATATATATATATATATATATATATATATATATATATATATATATATATATCTTGAGTTGATGTCTTTGATTTTATTGTACCGGAATAACAGTTTTGTATTTGCAAAACCATCGGGACAATTTTAAACCGCTGTTTAAAATTGTGTCCTGATAATTACAGAGTTTCCTATTCATTAAGCTTTTTTTCTAGATGGATATTAAAGAGGCCAGCTACAGTCTAGCACAGTTCCACGAGGGGCAATTAGCAGAGAATCAAATCCACTGGTTATTAACATGTTATTAAGCTGGTTATAAACAGATAATAACCAAATAGGGTGGCTTTGGGACATCCTGTCTTCAAATGAATGATTCTAATGAGGAGCGCCCATCCCGTAAGAGCAGTGGAACCCCAGATTCATGCAAAGAGGGGCTTTCTAGTTTTCTTTCTTTGCGGTTTTACCTGCCAAGACGGGGTCCTGTGCTGGTGAAAGCCAAGCTAAGCAGTGAGCAGCCCTGCTGCATGTATTCACCCCTCTGTCTCTTAATCCAGTACAAGGTTGAGAGAGCGTGTGTGTGTGTGTGATGTTTCCTTCCTCTACTCGCTTCGATTGCAACAGAACCTCAGTAGCAAGCAACAGTAACGCTTCAATGAAGTGTCTCCAATTATCGAGTATTTACAGAGCAGTTACTGAATCAATACATGTGCGTACACAAGCATAGTTTCAATGCACTTACTGTGTAAATCTCTTTGCATGATATAACCCTAATCCTAACTCCAATCTTGACTCTAATCACTTTATGATACAATTGCATACTTACATATCTCCTGCAAAAAGATTTACCCATTAACTACGCATGACAGCATTGTAATGAAGTGGAAGCGCACACACAGTTACTGTGTAACTACTATGCAAATACACAGTGATCTGAGACACATAATGTTAAATGTTGTCCTAGAGACTGACTCACACAGAACAATTGACTGTAGTTATTTTTTAAAAGCAGCACTGACATTCAAAGGGGAAACTTTGAGTATACTCTACAGACACTTTATAATATGGAACAAATGACCCCAGTGCAATCCATCTTCCATAAGCATGAATGAGAAAGCATGCTGAGCAAGGTTTCAATTAAGATCACAGTCCTGGCGTGAAGCACAGAAGAGCAGCCTGGAGAGTGCTGCGGTGCGCATCTAGAAAAGAAGAGAGTTTGAACTCACCCAGCTCACGATCCTATCAGCCTACCCTTCATCCTGTCTGCACCAAACCAAACACACGCTGTGGCTTTGCAGAGCTACGCACTCTCTGTATTACCAGCATGTGTGACACTTCGGTCATCAGCAGACTGAAACTCCCGCCCCTCTCGCTCTCCCTCAACCTCACTGGAGACTCTCGAGTGCAAGCCAGGCTGGTGATTGGGCAGTGAGCACGTCACTATGGGAGAATGTTCAAGCCATTGCAATCAATGATGCGATTAATGTGTCTGCACTGTGAAGTGGCTACGAGTTCAAACACTGATGGTAGAGATCCAGCCAAACAGATATCATTGAAAAAAAATGTTTTCAACCTGCATTTTGTTTTAACATTGAACATTTCATTAATGTCCAAGATAACACTTTCCAATAAGAGTCTCTAATTGCTTTGTATTTACATAGCAGCTACTTAGTAAATACATGTGCACTGACACCATGCTAGCATGCATTGTTACAATGCACTTACCGTGTCAATCTTTATGCACGACAGGTAAGAACACAATTGCATTCAAAAAGGGTTAGGGTTAGGGTTAGGGTTAGGGTTAGGGTTAGGGTTAGGGTTAGGGTTAGGGTTAGGGTTAGGGTTAGATCATGCAATAAACTGTAACTATTCCTAATTGGAATGCTGTGTCAGTTCACACCTATTTACAAACTCCCTCTGAAATTATTTACTGCGTTCTTTATTTTTGGTCTTATTTGATTTATCTGCTACTGACTTTATTGTACTTTATAACTGCTCTTATCTGTAATGTGATATTCTAATATTTAATAATATGAGACTTATAATGTGATATTTTGTAACAACTGAAAGTTGCCCTGGAAAGAGCATCTGCTAATAATAATAATAATAATAATAATAATAATAATAATAATAATAATAATAATAATACACAGTAATTAGAGACTCTTAATGTAAATGTTAAGGCTGAATGTCTCGCTTTCACACGCATTCTAAGGCTTCAGGATAATATATCTATTCACTGCTTGTCTTTGTGGCGTTTTGTGTCATATCCAAAGTGGAATTTTCTGTTTAAAAAAAAAACAAAAAAATGTAATTTATTTAATTTGCATTTAACAGAATGGTATTTTTCATCAGACTCTAGGGAAGATGCACTCAATTGTGCATCACTGGAAGCTTAGTAATGACTATTTTGTTAATTGACAGTTTATATGCAGAAATGAATATGTTCTCTGATGATATACCTGCATTTACCAATATGCTTCTGTAAATCATAAGAGTAACTGATAATATATTAAATAACACGTGAATATTCTTTTCGTTTTGAAAGAATATTCAAGCGTGAAAGCTCACGCTCATCACAGCGCTATGGACCTGCAGTTTGAGAGCTGGTATGGTAACGCTATTGTTATTGCAATCTGTTGGGTGTTTTTTTCCACTGTGACTGCAGGGTCTGTCTTGTGGTCCATGATTACATTGATCCTATTGCAAACCATATCTTAAGAGCTCTGTGGAAAATGACAAATGGTGTCACTGCTGTGACGGTACAGAGAGGGAAGAAGGGCACACTTTTCAACAGGGCCATGTTTTTCAAAGGTCTATACAAGCCACACGATCACAGCATTGGAGTTCACTCATTCAAATAGTGGTTAACAACATCATGGGAAAATCATTTAATATTGGCTTGGCATGACGACAGCTGCTTTCATACAGATGAGGTTTTTTGGTTTTTTTTTTTTATGTGGAACAGGATCGTGTTTGTTAAAACACATCCACACAATGCTAGTACAGACAGTTAGAATGCATTTAAAGTGTATATTTTTGCATGATAGATGTAAGTACACAATTCTATCAGAAAATGATTAGGGTTAGGGTTATATCAAGTAAAATAATGAACACATGAACTACATTGCATCTATGCCTGTTATAACATGGTAATGATGTGTCAGCACACATGTATTTACTCAGTAACTACTATGTAAATACCCAGTAACTAGAGACATTTAATGTAAAGCGTGACCAGAAATAGTTTTATAACTACATAACTACAACACTGTATATTTTAAATATGCCACACACACATTCAATTGGTTACCCTGAGATTTAAAAACTCAAGATCCACTTGTATAAAAACAAATAAACCAAGGAGTGGATTTGATTAAAATAAATATATTTATAGTGGCCCTTAAAAAGTACCAAAAAGTCCCTGATAAGCCCTAATGAAGTGTCTCTAGTTACCATATATTTACATAGGAGGTACATAGTAAAGACACGTGTGCTTACACATCATTACAATGCTATTACACAGAGTTACAATGTACTTAATGTGTCACTCTTTTTGCACGATACAACCCAAACCCTTTTCTGATATAACTGTGTCCTTCCATATACCGTGCATAAAGATTTCCTCATTAGGTGCATTGTAACGATGCAGAATGACACTGTAATTTGTGTATTTAGTAAGGAGCTGCTTTGTAACACACAGTCATCAGAGACACTTCATGGAAAGGGTTACCGTTTACATCGACTTGCACAGTGATTTCTTTTAAACAAGTTTCTTATATTTTTTGTTTGACAAAGTATACTTCTCAACTGTGTCAAAGTTAATTCGATATGTATACGTTTTCAATTTAAGTATAAGTTATAGAAAAAATCAATATCACATATACTCAGTATGTGAATTTAAGAAATTCAAAATTAATAGATATGCCATGTACTTGGGATATATGCCACAACACTACCAACACAGACACACGTTTGTTTGTTTGTGTCTGTTTTGTGTTGTGTGTGTTCGTTGTCTGACTGTCTGTCTCTGAAAGAAGAATGATATATATATATATATAATATATATATATATATTTATATTTTTGTGTAGATATTATTAACATATATATATATTGATATATTATATTATATATATCTATATATATATATATATATATATATATATATATATATATAATATATATAATATATAGATATATATACAATATTATCTAGAAGTGTTTTCAGAATATTTTAAATATATTTTCTATCTATATGGGAGGATCGCGAGAGCAAAACCTTGTGGAAAATATTCACCGTCTAAACTTGAAAATACTCAGAGTGGAAGAAACCAATCAACAAGCCCTGAAAGAACATTGACTCCCACAATGACAAACTTCTTTCATTCATGCACACTGGAATCAGTTTAACTGCAACTATGATGCTGCGCAATGCAAAGAGGGTCGTAACCAGGGAGGCATTCCCCAGATCTGAATTCAGTTACACTTACTGGCATTGCCATGGTGTTAGTACATGAAGGCTGGGGGATGGAGCCACCTGTTCAAGCAGTAAAACACAACACCCCCATCGCAGAGAGCTCTGAGTAACCACACAGGCATGAAAAACAGGAAAGAAATACCCAGTCTTCCTGTACCAACTGAGAACAATGGGTGGGCATGTTGTTTTACACCCTGTCGTACACCATGGTCAAACAGTTGGGTGACTATGTAAAGCAGAGCAAGGGTTCGGTCAAAGTGGCTCATTGACTTCACTTGAGGGGAATTTCAATTACAACTGAGAAATAGTTTCAACGGCTTTCAGATCATGAAACCTCCTAAAAAAACACGACAGGCAGGCAGGTAGACATTAAACTTCTCTATGAATGCTGACTACAATGTGGGGTGTTGCAGTCATGATGACAGATAAAGACAGACATACAGACAGACAGACAGAGATGCACAGAAAGATAAACAGATATTATGCAAGTTCTTTCTCTGTTATGTCCCTACTGTACGTTCTGCTAAACTGCTCTCGTTGTGTTTCTAGATTTCTGTTCTTGTCATGACCAGGCTTGTTTTTTTTATTTGCATATGACATTTTTCATCTTTTTGATGAGTAAGCTGATAGATGTGGCCAAATTCTAAATTGTCGTAACTTATCAGAACATGTCCTTGTGTGTTTTACGCTTTTCAGTCACAATCCCACAGAGTAACTTTACAGCTGTTACGAAGAGTCGAGAAATAGTACAACGCCATTTAAAATAATTCCTGTGTATTTACATAGTAGTTACTGAGTAAAGACCTGTGTGCTTACACATCATTGCAATGTTATTATGCATAGTTACAATGCATTTAATGTGGAAATCTTTTTACACTATATAACCCTAACGCTTTTCTGATATCGTTGTGTTATCACTACTATGTAATGTGTCATTAAAAAACCCCTTTTTCAGATTTTGTTAAATGAATACTTAAACTATAATATGCCCCCCCCCCCCCACCCCACCTCATCCCACCCTGCATCTCATGATTATAGGAACATGTTGTGCATTTCTGAGAAGTGGAGCACTGACACCCTGCCACCACAGAGAGTCGGCCCCAGCTGTGATCTGTACTCATTGAACTTTGTGCCTCATCACCCTGGTGCAAAGCCACTGCCCTTCTCTGTAAGGCTGTGGTCATCGCCCTGCATCACTGTACAGTAATCCAGCAACCAGGAGAGAGCAGGGGGGGCAGGGGAGCGGGGGAGCACGCTGGTAATGTCTCAGCTGCTCATTGCTGCGGGGAAATGTCCCCACCTGGGGTTTCAGTTTCTGCTTCTGCATCTCCCTGAATGATCTGTCTGTCTCTGTCTACCGAGTAGAAGGACATCTCCACAGTGCTTAGTACAAGGGGAGCAAACCAGTCCTTCTTCCACAGTTATACAGTAACACTTTGCATTGTGTCTCTAATTACTGTGCATTTCCATGTCACTTGGTAAATACAGGTGTGCTTACACAATGCAATTAGTTACAATGTGCTTAACATGTAACTCTTTTTGCACAATATATGTAAGCACACAATTGTATCAGAAAAGGGTTAGGGTTAGGATTAGTGATAGGGCTATGGTCACTATATAATCGTATAGTCTTTATTTATTTTTAAAAACTGCATGAAGGAACGGCTGCTTTCAGGACAATAAACCAGACAGCAGGATTTTAATGACATGCTGCTGATGTTTAAACAAAGAGCAGTTTTTTTTTTCATTTTATTTATAAAGACACAAAAGCAGCAGGGCAGCACATGCAGTTAAGAAGTTTATTATAAAAACTACACAAGGTCCAGTATTGCTTTGAAGACAGCGAATGGAAAATGTGCACCTGCCTCTAGATGCTGTAGACAGGCCTGTAACACCTACACAGAGACAAAAGGTCAAAGTTGCTGTGGTTTTTCAACTATGCTCATTAGGCTATATCTCATAGCATGCCTCTAACCACATCTTACACAGGACTACAAGTAGTGTAGTAGTTTTATAGCAAGAAATGTTCATCAATTTTGCATTCGCAAATAAAAATAAATAATGTACATACTGCAAATGCTAGAGTTTGTTTATGCACAGGTTATGTGTATGCTGCTTTACACAAACACTCATCGCCTTCTTCCTGTACATGTTTAGAGTTGGACAGCCGCAAAAGCAGATATTTATTAGTTTTATAGTACATATGAAAAACAAAACTTTTTTTTAATTCTCAAATGTTGTGAGGTGAACAAAGACTATTGAATTAGTGCACACGACAACGAAAAAGCCCAGAAAGTTAATATATTTCAGTTTGTTTTGCAGTTAATGACAGTATTGATCACTAAACACATGTAATATTTAGGCCTCTATGTTTCACTGAATAAGAGAATTCATTGACTAATAGAATTCACTGACCAATGGAATTCACTGACTACTAGAATTAACTGACTAATAGAATTCACTGACTAATGGAATCGGAATTCACTGACTAATGGAATTCACTGACTACTGGAATTCACTGACTAATAGAATTCACTGACTAATGGAATCGGAATTCACTGACCAATGGAATTCACTGACCAATGGAATTCACTGACTAATAGAATTCACTGACTAATGGAATCGGAATTCACTGACCAATGGAATTCACTGACTACTGGAATTCACTGTGCTGTATTGCACCTTGCTAGGTTTTTACTGTGAGGCACTTTCATAGAGCACTGGGGTGAAGAACAGTTCTCTACTGTCCCTACATGCTTTTATGCTCTCTTTTATGTTGCTGTGTAAATCCATTTTTAGGAGTTTATGAGTTTTCATTCTGAGAAGAAGCCCGCCTGCTTGGGGTTTTGCTTGAGTAGAAAGTTTCTTCATTTCGAAGTTGCCTGCCGGCTCTCTATTCATTTGATGTGGTGACACTAATCAAACCAAACATTATGTTTATAGTATTTGATAAAGTAACATCTGATTAGACTGCCAGCAGGAAACAATAGCTGCAGCTGGTCTGATGAGCTCTCTCCCACTTCCCTTCAGATGAAAACAAACACAAGCCTTCTGTTGCAGCGATGATATCAATATCAGTAGCAAATTCAATGAGAATAGCAACACTTTACATCAAGTGCCTCGAATTACTGTATGTTTACAGAGTAGTGATTTAATGGATACAGATGTGCTTGCACACCATTACAGTGCTACTACGCATAGCTACAATGTACTTAATGAGTCTCTCTTTTGCATGAAATATGTAAATACACAACTGCATCAGAAAAGGGTTAGGGTTAGGGTTAGGGTTATTGTATCATGCATGATATAACCCTAACCCTAAACCCAACCTTTTTCTGATACAATTACTTACACATATCAGGCAACAAGATGTACACATTAAGCACATTGTAACTGTGCATGATAACACTGTAATTAGAGACACAATGTAAAATATTTGCAGCAGTGTCCCATGATTTGCCTTGTTATATGCTTGCCCACACTGTGCTGTTCTTTACTGAGCTTGCCCATGTTTTCCCATGCTCACTGTGCTATATTGCTTTTTTGCCATGCTTTACAATGGGACACTTTTCTATGGGGAATTTCAATGCTGAGTAAAGCAAGGTTTTATCAGATTCTAACCCAAGGCATTCCTTCGCTGAGCACTGCAATGTCTCTCAGTCTGCCCTGGAGGCAGCCCCTGTGAACTGCGCTCTTAACCCTTCGTGGACTGGGAACAGAAAGGGCCCGGGGGCGGGCAGTCTTGCGTCTCTGTTTTACAGTTTAACTGCTTCAGGAATGCCTGGGAAACCCCAGCCAGGGAAATGTCAGGTTTTGCATATTAACTGAACTTTCCAAAATCACGGAGCAAGCAGGTGCTGACAGACTCTGAAACAAGAGGCCTGCAGACTTTACTGGGCTTTTTCACTTTGATTTTAGTCACACATCCCACTTAACAGCATGCTAACCAGAGCTTTAAAAAAACAAGCAATACCCAGTCTCGATTCTGTCCTTTTAATGGACTCGGAATTGGAATTGGAACTGAGAATCGATTCAAATGGAATTGGAATTGGAACTGAGAATCGATTCAAATGGAATTGGAATTGGAACTGAGAATCGATTCAAATGGAATTGGAATTGGAACTGAGAATCGATTCAAATGGAATTGGAATTGGAACTGAGAATCGATTCAAATGGAATTGGAATTGGAATTGACCCCCAACCCTGCTAACGGAACACAAAGACAGCAGCAGGAAGCAAGCAGACAGTGGCAGGGTTAGCAGACGCGATGACGCTTCCTTTCTTTTTAATAGCCATGCTGGCCCAAATACAAGAGGCTCTGGTTTCTGGAAACCCCCTCTAGTGATGCGAGGCACAAGGCAGACAGTGCGCTCATCTGGAATTGTCCAGTCAGACTGTAGGCAGCAGGCTGTGGGATGCACTAGCACTTCTGATTGTGGTGTGGCGAGACCATCGCAACGTTATCTGTCATCACAAGAGCTGTCAGGAAACCTTTTCGAGCCTCCGTGTGTCAGTTGATCACATTTTCTTGTATGATGTGTGATTTAACTGAGAAAGCAGGACTTTTTTGTTTTAATTTGCCTCGAATATTTAAACAGTGTTCTTAGGAATTTTAAAGTGATGGTATCCAACACAATAATTGCATTCATCTTTCCTGTATTGCATGTAAGGAACTGGCATCGGGACCATTTTACTGAATGGAGAGGTGAGGGCTGGACCTGAACCGCTAACCATCCGGTTCAAAGAGGAAAGCCTCACCATTCAACTAGAGCCAGCTCTGTAGTGGAGAAGTAACCACCGGACTTGCACTCCATTACACTCCTTTCCATTAGCTAGAGAGGTCTCAAATGTGCATTGCGAAAGGATTACGTGTTAAAGAACTGAATCTGGTTCAAGGTCTATTGTAGGAACCTTTTACTGTGGGGAAAACAGACACATGTAAAAACAAAAACCAAAGAAGATCTTGCAGCCTGGGCAGGAAGGGATATAGAGTGCTTGCAAAGCTTTCCTCCACAAGGGTGAGTTCACACTCACAAGAACCCAAGTAAATGTGCAAACACAAACCAGTCAACCTGCACAGCGCAGAGACCCGGGGAACATGCAAACACAAACCAGTCAACCTGCACAGCGCAGAGACCCGGGGAACATGCAAACACAAACCAGTCAACCTGCACAGCGCAGAGACCCGGGGAACGTGCAAACACAAACCAGTCAACCTGCACAGCGCAGAGACCCGGGGAACATGCAAACACAAACCAGTCAACCTGCACAGCGCAGAGACCCGGGGAACGTGCAAACACAAACCAGTCAACCTGCACCGCGCAGAGACCCGGGGGAACCTGCAAACACAAACCAGTCAACCTGCACAGCTCGGAGACCCGGGTGAACATGCAAACACAAACCAGTCAACCTGCACAGCGCAGAGACCCGGGGGAACCTGCAAACACAAACCAGTCAACCTGCACAGCTCAGAGACCCGGGGAACATGCAAACACAAACCAGTCAACCTGCACAGCGCAGAGACCCGGGGGGAACCTGCAAACACAAACCAGTCAACCTGCACAGCTCAGAGACCCGGGGGAACCTGCAAACACAAACCAGTCAACCTGCACAGCTCAGAGACCCGGGTTCAAAGGGATTGAATCTTCAATTCAACAATTGGTTGGTAACACTGAGTGTCTCTAATTAATGTGTATTTACACTGCAGTGACTTAGTAAATACATGTGTGCTTACACATACTAACCCTAACTCTAAACCTAAACCCTTTTCTGATACAATTACACATATCATGCAAAAAGATTGATCCATTAAATACATTGTAACGATTCATACTAGCATTGTAATGAGGTGTCACATTTATTTGCAAAGTAGCTACCGTGCAAATGCACAGTAATTAGAGACACACCAATTGGTTCACACCTTAGCAATAGCAGCATTCATCTCCTCCACCTTGTATGAACCAAGGCGTTCAAACCCACCCCCTTGCCTCTTACTAGCACCCACAAACCCAACTGCAATTATTGCAGCTTCATTGCAAGTGGAAGTGGAACTGAATGAAGCAGCACCGCGACTGTATTTGCAATTCCAGCTAACGATCCTGCTGTCACTGCAGTTGTACTTGTGACTGAAGGAGGCCAGGTCTGCTTCGCTGTGCTTTATGGACATGTTGCATCACTGGCCAGGCTGACTCCCTTCTGGCTGCCTGTCAGAGTTGATGCTCTCAATCTCACCACAAGCCCTGCTGCTGTAAAGCAGATATTCGAATATCACTCGGGGTGCTTTCTCAATCTGACTCATGACTGTACGTACAGTAACCCCCCCCCACCCTCCCCCCGGCTTGCCACCTTCCTCCCACAAAGCCTCTTATGAAGCAGCTGAGTCATATAACCACGGTAAGATGCTACACAGTGCTGCGAAGGGCAGGGAAAGAAACCGTGCAACTCGTCCAATCATAGGGACCCTGAGAGCAGCTCCCCCCATCCCTCCCCCTCTCTCTCTCTCCTCTCTCTCTCTCTTTCTCTCTCTCTCTTTCTCTCTTTCTCTCTTTCTCATTGTTTATCGAGGCTCCATTTCATTTATCAATTCAGTTACTGTTAGTTTTCTGATTCAGATTCATGTTTTGGTGCTAAAGAAAGAAAGAAAGAAAGAAAGAAAGAAAGAAAGAAAGAAAGAAAGAAAGAAAATTAATTGGGGAGGGACTTGATTAAGCAGTCAGACCAATCCTAGAGTTTAAAGCAATGCTGTATGGAGATATTGTAGGTTGAGAAAATGAGTCAAGCCTAGAGCCAGGATAAATGGGGATTGGATTGAGGTCTTTAGAATCCTAAAAAGAAGTTTCCAAAAACTGTACCCATTTCAATACTTTAAACTCAGTTCAGAAAACACAAACACAGCATTGGAAATGAAGTGGAGATAGACATAAGACAGAGAGCAGGAGACAGTTCTTCACACCGAGAGTGGTCAGGGGATGGAATGGGCTGCCAAGCCATGGTGCTGATGCTGAATCACTGGGAATATTTAAGCTCCAATGAGGCAAAGTTTTGAGATCAAAGTCCTGTAAGTGAGTGTGGAAATAGTTGCAGTGCTGAAGGGGGTCGTGTGAAAATGTATTTTTTGAATCTTGATTATTTGCTGGGACAGTCCGGATCATGTTAGTAAGACATTTCCTCAAACTGTGAGAGCATCACGTGCAACGATGTGAACGAAAAAAAAAAAGCAATATACCAAAAATGACGTGCCTGCCGAGCACCAGATATGAAGATAAAAATAGAAAATTAGCTACAAATCAGGCGGGTTTGGTTTCTGGTGCAATTGTTCGAAGTTTCTGTTGCAACTTGTTTTCAGTGTGAGGGCGTCGTTTGAAAGCTTGCAAAAAAAAAAAAGAAAGAAAGAAAGAAAGAAAGAATGATGAGAAGTGGCGTTTGCCTGAAATCTTTGAAGGTTTGTGCAGGAATGACTCATGAAATTGAACGAGTGACGCCTTTAGTTTGTTCTGCTGTAGTAATAACAGAAATTCGATTTACACATTCGGGAACTGATGCACGCGGGCTTGTGCAATTCAGAACGACCCCCTCCCCGTCAAACTGCTGAATAAGACCAGGCAGAACCCTGCAATCGAGATGAACAAGACCGGGCAGAGCCCCGCAATCGAGATGAACAAGACCGGGCAGAGCCCCGCAATCGAGATGAATAAGACCAGGCAGAACCCCGCAATCGAGATGAACAAGACCAGACAGAACCCTGCAATCGAGATGAACAAGACCGGGCAGAGCCCCGCAATCGAGATGAACAAGACCGGGCAGAACCCTGCAATCGAGATGAACAAGACCAGACAGAACCCTGCAATCGAGATGAACAAGACCAGACAGAACCCTGCAATCGAGATGAACAAGACCAGACAGAACCCCGCAATCGAGATGAACAAGACCAGACAGAACCCCGCAATCGAGATGAACAAGACCGGGCAGAACCCCGCAATCGAGATGAACAAGACCGGGCAGAACCCCGCAATCGAGATGAACAAGACCAGACAGAACCCCGCAATCGAGATGAACAAGACCGGGCAGAACCCCGCAATCGAGATGAACAAGACCGGGCAGAGCCCCGCAATCGAGATGAACAAGACCAGGCAGAACCCCGCAATCGAGATGAACAAGACCAGGCAGAACCCCGCAATCGAGATGAACAAGACCGGGCAGAACCCCGCAATCGAGATGAACAAGACCAGACAGAACCCCGCAATCGAGATGAACAAGACCGGGCAGAACCCCGCAATCGAGATGAACAAGACCGGGCAGAACCCCGCAATCGAGATGAACAAGACCGGGCAGAACCCCGCAATCGAGATGAACAAGACCGGGCAGAACCCCGCAATCGAGATGAACAAGACCGGGCAGAACCCCGCAATCGAGATGAACAAGACCGGGCAGAACCCCGCAATCGAGATGAACAAGACCGGGCAGAACCCTGCAATCGAGATGAACAAGACCGGGCAGAGCCCCGCAATCGAGATGAACAAGACCGGGCAGAACCCCGCAATCGAGATGAATAAGACCAGGCAGAACCCCGCAATCAAGATGAATAAGACCGGGCAGAACCCCGCAATCGAGATGAATAAGACCGGGCAGAACCCCGCAATCGAGATGAATAAGACCAGGCAGAACCCCACAATCGAGATGAATAAGACCAGGCAGAACCCCGCAATCGAGATGAATAAGACCAGGCAGAACCCCACAATCGAGATGAATAAGACCGGGCAGAACCCCACAATCGAGATGAATAAGACCAGGCAGAACCCCACAATCGAGATGAATAAGACCGGGCAGAACCCCACAATCGAGATGAATAAGACCGGGCAGAACCCCACAATCGAGATGAATAAGACCAGGCAGAACCCCACAATCAAGATGAATAAGACCAGGCAGAACCCCACAATCGAGATGAATAAGCAGGCAGAACCCCACAATCGAGATGAATAAGCAGGCAGAACCCCGCAATCGAGATGAATAAGACCGGGCAGAACCCCGCAATCGAGATGAATAAGACCGGGCAGAACCCCGCAATCGAGATGAATAAGACCGGGCAGAACCCCACAATCGAGATGAATAAGACCAGGCAGAACCCCACAATCGAGATGAATAAGCAGGCAGAACCCCACAATCGAGATGAATAAGACCAGGCAGAACCCCACAATCGAGATGAATAAGCAGGCAGAACCCCGCAATCGAGATGAATAAGACCAGGAAGAACCCCGCAATCGAGATGAACAAGACCAGGCAGAACCCCACAATCGAGATGAATAAGCAGGCAGAAGCGAGTCTAGTTACTGGACAAGGAGGCATTGGTTTGAATGTCCAGGAGAACTGCAATTCACACTATAGAATTATTGTAACACTTGACATTATAGTATCTCTAGTTACTGTGTATTTACATGGTAGTTACTCAGTAAAGACACATGTGCTTACACATCATTACAATGTTATTAGGCACAGTTACAATGCACTTATATTTTTGCCTGATATAACCCTATCCCTAACCCTTTTAACATATAATAGTAGGCAGTGTGGTCCAGTGGTTAAAGTCCTGGGCTCGTAACTGTGTGAGACCCTGACCGAGTCAATTCATCTCCTTGTGCTCCGTCCTGCGGATGAGATGTTAAATCAACCTCCTATTGGAAGTGACCCTGCATATAATGCGCAGGTCACAGCCTGCCTCTGTAAAGCGCTTTGTGACGGTGGAAAGATGCTATATAAAAATAAAAATTATTATAGGTTACCACGGTTACCGAGAGTTTCCAAGGGAAACCGAGCCACGTTGTTGATGCTGAATCACTGGGATCCTTTGAGACCCAACTTGACAAAGTTCTGAGATCAAGCAGCTACACTCAGTAAAGTTAAATTTTATAAAGTTAAAACTCAGATTAATCTATCGCGTTACAATGTTTCCGCTCGATTTAAATAATGGAAATATTAATTAAGCAACATTATTTTTTCTTTGAATTTTAACCACAGGCTTTCAAACGCTTACTCAACGCAATGTACAATGATTTTCCGATTCCCCCAGGAGATAGCTGAGAGATATAACAGCTTTCCTTGAGTTTGCATGCAGGAAATGAGTGCTAAAAAAGAACAAAGTGGGGTGATACTTTTTAAAGCGCTTTAACAGTACAGGGGGACTGTCCCTTCTCACTGCTGTGGTTTGGGACGATGAAAAACGAGCCCCACAATAATTCAGGGTGCAGAAATCTCTGTGTTTGTAAAACACAAGAATAGTTACAGGGTTTTGGCTAACAAACAAAAAAAAAAACACCTGCCAAAACACTGTCAATTGGGTCTAGTGCTGGAACAGTGCAGCCAGGTTGGCACCAATCGTGGCGCAGGTGTTTCTTGTGGACATCTTTCACATAAACAACAAATCAGAACCACTGAAGCAATTTCCGATACATTCGCACACTCAAAGAGCAAACCTTTGTCAAGGGAAAGCTTGAAAACAAACATTGGAGGTATTTATAGGCTTTTTGATGCCATGGTAACCACGCATTTATTTCTCTTTGTGATGTCATTCACTATGTTGCTAATGATGTAACGATCTGCTGTTCCTTTCTATTTAAACCTTCAGTCATCTTGATATCGAGTCTATGTATCCATTTATTTTCTTTAGTTCTTCTATTCTATACATAATCTAATTCATTTTATTCCTGTTCCTTGTAAAGGGCTGAACTATTGTTTTATTAACTTTTCTTTATTTCTTAGATCTGATTGGCGGTTCTGTATTCCTTTCTATAATGATGTTCCTGTCTCTCCTATGTATTTTTTATGGAATTACAATCACTTTAATAGCTTGTTACTTTTGTATCATCTACCCAGGACTATCGCCTAAGCCTGTCTTTATTAACATTTGAGATTTGCATTAGCTCTATTTGAGTATGCCTCATTCAGCTGCAATGACACCCAGTGTGAATAATACACATGAATGGAACTGCAGTTCTGTAGAAAAAGATACTGAAAGAGAGAGGAGACAGAAATGAGTTTACCGCTCCTTGAATGATTCCAGGCCCTCTGATTTATGAATGAGTGAGAAAAGGAAACCTAAGCGGTCTCCTAGCAGGTAAGACCTGGTTTCGTGTTCCTGAGAATCACATCTGAAAGGAACGCTTCAAAGAAACACAAAGTTCAAAGCTGAGAGAGAGAGAGAGAGAGAGAGAGAGAGAGAGAGAGAGAGAGAGAGAGAGAGAGAGAGAGACCTCTCTCTCTCTTCCACCACACCTCTCCCCACTCTCCCTCCTCCCCCTCCCAGAGACCTCCCCTCCTAGAGAGCTAACTCCCCTCTTCTCTCCTCCCTTCCTCCTCTCTCCTTCTCTCCCTCTCCCTCTGGAGAGGAGAGAGGAGTGGGGATGGGAGGGGAGGAGGGAGAGAGGGGAGAGAGGGGAGAGAAGAGAGAGAGAAGAGAGAGATGAGAGAGAGAGAGAGAGAGAGGGGAGAGGAGGGAGGGAGAGGAGGAGAGAGAGGGAGGGAGAAGAGAGAGAGAGAGAGAGAGAGAGAGAGAGAGAGAGAGAGAGAGAGAGAGAGAGAGAGAGAGAGAGAGAGAGAGAGAGAGGGAGAGACAGAGAGAGAGAGAGAGAGAGGAAAGAGAGAGAGACAGAGAGAGAGAGAGGGAGAGGGAGAGGGAGAGAGAGAAAGAGTGAGAGACAGAGAGAGACAGAGGGAGAGAGAGAGAGAGACAGAGGGTGGGGGGGGGGGGGGGGGGCTGCCTTGAGATTTGAGGTCACACACACACACACCGCACGCCCGCACGGATGCTGATACACGCACACACTCCTTCACTCTCAGGAAATGGCATGTGACAATGGAAAAAAACTACAGTTGAGAAAATTGTTCCAGAACTGATAACAACAAGCCGACACACTGGTGTCCTGGTTTGAGTAACGCATTCTGGACCAGCTTGTTCTCATCACCCCTCTGTATTAACCAGCTCCCACACAGTAAAGGCATGCAGTTTCAGGCTCTTAATACACCAGCAAGCAAAATCCAGGCAGGCATTGGACTAAGGGGTTAATAATCAGCTACCAATAGTAACCAAGCCAGGTACATTTCAACCAATAGCAACCAAGCCAGGTACATGTAAACCAATAGCAACCAAGCCAGGTACATGTAAACCAATAGCAACCAAGCCAGGTACATTTAAACCAATAACAACCAAACCAGGCACATTTAAACCAATAGCAACCAAGCCAGGTACTTGTAAATCTTCTCTCTATAATCTACTGTAACCCTATATGTAAACCTCCTCTCTATAATCTAATCTCCTCTGCCTCATTTTTGACCCCCGTCGGTCACACTGGCCATAAAGCTATTGAGCAAAGAAAGTAAACCAGGCAGGTGATGCTGTGCCTCCTTACGTAAACAACAGAACAGAGCTGTGCAATTGAGGGGGCCGGTGCTGGACTGGTAGCTCCCACACAGAGAGGCGTCGCCTGCCACAGGGCTGCGCTGTGAGTGTTGAGTGCCTCGGTGCTTTGGGGGGGAAGCACGCTGAAAACACCCGACACATTCAGAGGAGAGGGGGGGCAGCGCGCCGGGGGTCTGCACAGGATGACACAAGCCTGCTGCAGGAGGGGACTGCCTTAGGTGAGGGGTGGGGGGTTCCCCTCTGCAACAAGGGGAAAGCACAGCTAGAAACTCTAGGGGTGAAAAGCACAGCCCTGGCAAATCGAATAAACCTTTCGTTTCCCCTTTTGCACCCGAGGAGTCGTGAATGTAGGAGACACCTCTTATGCATCACGATTTCAGAGGCTACACTACCAAACATTGTCATTTGCTCCAATTCATTTCTGAAATAGGCTCTCTGGTAATCAAAGGCTTAGAGTCTATTTCTGCACAGTTGCTAGCTCTGCAGCATTGGTCTCTGATTAGCAAAAAAGACTTAAAAGAGCCAAAAATATATAGTGTTACTAAAATAAGTTTAGCTCCTTCCATAGTAAAAGCATAGCAAAGTATAATAAAGCACAGTGAAAGCACGGAGAGGTACGGTAAAGCTTATTTAAAGAAACCATGGTAAACTCTGGCAATCCATGGTAAACTCTGATAATCCATGATAAACTCTGATAATCCATGGAAAACTCTGGTAATCCATGGTAAACTCTGGTAATCCATGGTAAACTCTGATAATCCATGGTAAACTCTGGTAATCCATGGTAAACTCTGATAATCCATGGTAAACTCTGGTAATCCATGGTAAACTCTGATAATCCATGATAAACTCTGGTAATCCATGGTAAACTCTGAAAATACTATAAATACAGTATAATGGTAAATCTCGAAAAACTACTCACTTCTAAATCTTTTGTAGTCATTTTTGTATTACTTTAGTATAAATACATGTTAATTTGGATTCATATGTTGTTTTTTTCTGACTTTATGTGAACGAAAAGACACACATTTGCCCGTTCTCCCATTGGAAATAGTGATATTTTGAAAGATCACTGTCCTGGTCACAAAAGCAAAGTTTGTGGGGAATAATAGCAGATGATCCTGTATCTACCCCCCCACCCCCCCCTCACCCCTGACCAGCCCCTGCAGTCTTTTCACTAGAGCCTGCAATGGAACGGGACACTCCACTTCTAAAGCAGCCACGCTGTCGATCTCAGTGGGACGTGGGCGGCCCTGGGGCGCTGCTGAGTTGTACAGTTCCTGGTAATTTCGTTTTTCTAAGTAAACCAATGTGGCTGAACAACGGGAGCGCTACACCTCATAGTGACCCTACGAGCAGTGACTTACTCACTCTCGCTGTGAGTGTGCAGCGCTGGCCTCCAGCAGCAGCTGCCTCTGCTCCGAGCCCAAGCACTGAGACTGATTCTTCAATGAGATTTGTCTTCCCGTTGCTGCAGAGGCAGGCAGCCTCCTAACAACAGATATACACGGAGGCTGCCCTCAGTGCAACTATGAAGTGAGGTTTAGTGCCCCCTACTGTAGCTGAGCTGTTGTGCACTTCAGTATGTAGCGTCCCAGTCAAGGCTGGTCTGTGTCCTTGAAACAGTTTTTTTCTAGTGGTGGGGATTAGTAAAGTAATATAAATGTAATAAGTAATCAGTAAAATATTACTTGTATAAGAAAGTAATCCGTAATATGTAACAGATTACTTTTTGTAGAAAGTAATCAGTAATCCATAGTATATTACCTTTTTAAAAAAGTAATCTTAACATCTCTGTTTACAATTTAGTTAAACTGCTCACAGCTGCTATTATTCAGTATGGGGTAATGCTGTCCTCTATAGGGTGAAAGTGGTAGTTTAATCTCACAATAGAAATAATCATAATCTCTTCAGACCGATCTACAAGAATAATGCTGTGACACACACACATTCAGTGCAGCAGCATGACCCGAAAAGTCTAAATCAGTCATCTCAGAATGAAGGCACAACGACACAGGGGTATTTTAAAAGACAGATTTTATATATTCAAGTTTTGTTTTCGTTTCTTTTTGTTTTATTAATTTCGTACAGGGTTAACAAATATACTGACAGGTACCAAGGTGATATTAATAAAGATCTGCTCTGTTGTTAGCAGTTCAAAGCAGGCGTCGAGAACACGTTTCTACACAAATCAGAAGTTTTAACACAAAGGAATCCACCCCCCCTCCGAAAAACAACGGCAGCCAAATTCAACCTGGCTTTGTTACAAAACCCACAGGGATCCTGGGCTCCAATAAAAACACACACTGATCATGCAATAAAGTCATTGAGAACAGACACACACAGTCTATTAGGAGAACTGCTAACACGGTCGTGTATGAGAAACCTGTACAATGGGATAGGGTCGACTATTCTCCACCGTGATGCCTGTGACAGGAGAGCTAGCACAGTGCCAACCGCGGCACAGAGAGATAGGAGGGGCACACGACAGGCATTCAACTATTCAACATACTGCTAGGCAAGGCGCGAAGGTACATATGGTTGGCATTTAAAAAAAAAAATACACAAAACAGCTTTGACCGTTTGTCCTCCGAACGATGTAAATTTCAGTCCCCGAAACAGAAATTATAAAAAGATGCAACTGGAGCTGATGCCGAACTGACATCTGTGACAAATAACATTGCAGAGTCTTTCTCTTCCATCTCTAACAGGACCATGTGACGGGGAGACGTTTTTTATTGTAACGTTGACTCGAATTAAAAGAAGCGGAAAGAAAGGGGTACGCAACCACCAGAACACAGCTTCAAACTATAAGTAACATTCCATGTCTGATACCCTTTCCCCCAGATCCAGAAACGACTCTAGTCCCAGGCTGCAGAATGCAGACCGGGCCACAACATTTCCTCACTAGGTAACTCAAAACTAAACAGTTCTCTTAAAAAAAAAAGAAATAAATAAAAAAGCTACAATCTAAACTCATTTCCAGTACACTGCAGTGCACAGTCTGTCAGATTGATACATTCCCCCGTGCTGGTTGAACAGTCTATTTGTGGCAGCCATGTTTTTATTTGTTTCCTCTCCCCTCCCTCTACTCAGCACAGGGGTCTCAGGTTAGGCGATTCGAAGCATAAAAACTGCAACTAAATAAAGAAATAAAAATCATTTTCATCAAAATCGTGTCCAGCCACTCTGGTTCCATGACCCCAAATGCTCTGGTGTTGCTGGTGGGGGTCAAAGTTAGATAGGGGCCAAAATATATTTAAAAAAATAAACAAAAACAAAACATGGCCTTGCAGATCATTGTGTTTGTTTATTTATTTATTTATCTATTTTAAAACGCCTTTGGATGTCTCTGAAAAAATGAACTGGGGGGAAAAAAAAAAACTCTTAAACTGCCCTAACAGGTCTGTAAACATCACAACAACAGAGACGCTGTTCACAAAAAACCCCACCAGAGAGACATCCTTGCAGGGAGAACACCACGAGCCACGATTTCCAATGTTACAGTAACCCTCCATTACAATCTAACAAGATACCAACGACAGTCAAAAGATACAGACACTGAATCCAGGAGCGAAATTCAAGAGGCCAGCACAGAACGGGAGAGACAAACAGAAAGGGCTCTGGAAGAAACATACATCTACAGTATAGAACAAAAACAGGAGGAAAAAATAAACAAAATATAGCCACCCTATTGCAACAGATTCTCTGCAAATTCATTTGCCTTCATGAGTTAAATCAGTAATAATAATAATAATAATAATAATAATAATAATAATAATAATAATAATAATGCATCCCAATCTGAAGATGGGATGTTTGCGGTTTTTGCACACTGATCTGCTGTCCGCAGGTCGCAATGGTGCGGTGAGAATCGCCCTGCTTCATTGCAGCCCCCTTGTCTCCACGGACGGTACAGCGCAGGTCTGGAAATATCTGCTGCTTCTGCAGTTAAATTAGGACGACACCCAAGTATAAAGTATATATTAAAGCAGGAGAATCATTTTTAAAAGACACTAAATGAACTTGTAAAGATAAGGCAGGACTTAATTAATTTAGCAATGTTGAAATAAAACGAATGCTAGAACCACACTTTCTTCTGCAAGTCTATGCATACATCAAAAGTACGTTTTCATGCATTGTCATTTGCAAGTTTATTTGGATATATATATATATATATATATATATATATATATATATATATATATATATATATATATATATATATATATATATATAAACTTTATGTAACTTGAACAAAGTAAAATGAATAAGGGAACGTGAGAAATTGCAGGCCTGTTTCCACACGAGAGTGTTGCGTTTTTCGTTTAGCGGGGGAGTTTGGATACGTCCCTAGGGGAAAGCATGTATTATTCCTGCTGTGAGATGGTTCCTGTGGGCGTGGCCGTTGACTCCGCCCCTCTCTCAGTTCATTTGCTCTAAGAATTTGTAGGTGGGGTTCTCGTAGCCGTGATTCTGCATCTTACTGAGCTGCCTCTCCTCCGGGGTCAGCATGGGGTCAACCTGCTGGGAAACAGCCAATCAGAAGAGAGTGTGGAAATCAATCACAAACCAACACCATATAAGAAAAAACAGAACATTTAATTTGTAATGTATATTGAATCAGGCACGGATAACAGCAGTAACTGTGTATTATTAAAACATGATTTATAATAAGAGACAGGGTCGACTGTACATAATAACTTGCAACACTCCACCTATCCACTAGGTGGAGCCCTGCTCCTAGCTCACCTCCACAATCCCGTGGCTGATCGTCCCGTAGGGCTTCCTGCGCACCAGCAGCAGGCTGATCACCATCACCATCACTATGGCGACCGCCACCACCAGCAGTCCCACCATGGCGCCGCGGTTGAAGGTCTCCAAGGCGTCGGGTTCCTGGGAGATACGGGGAGCGGGGACGGTCAGGGTCTCTATTGCAAAACTCCTAATGCTAGACCAACACAGAGCAGGGTGACAGACTAGCAGGTAAAGCTTCAAGGACATTGGGCTTGTGCCTGCTAACAATAGAGCACCGAAGAAGGCACGAGCCCACCCCTCTGTCTGCATGACGTGGTTTTAAATTCCCTCTTCACACTAGGAGGAAAACATTGCCACCTCCTGGGGAGTTGATCTGCAAAAGATAATTCTCTCCCGTACTCTCCTCAGAACAGCCAGATTAACAGAATCCTGAGAACGTAAACTACAGCCTGTGTTAGTCATACACGTCACATGCAAACAAAGACTCTTCAGCAGCCTCGGGGCGATCATTAGCCAGTCATTGACAGTGGAAAGGCAGCCACAGCCGTGAGAGCGAGAGACTCACCAGCTCGTCTCTCTGGATATCCGAGGATCTGTAAACCACTTCTCTGATAGCCACGGTGGTGTTGACCTGTGGAGAGACGTGGGGGGGGGGGGGCACACACGGGATTAGAAGGGGTGCAGTAAATTCACATCCCAGAGCTCAGGGGTGCACAACTTGGCAAGTGCGTTTTAACCCTTAAATTGTCTTTTTTTTTTGCTCCAGCATCGGACATTTTATTACTGCCCAACACAAGGTGCAATACTGCTGACATCCACTAGGTGGTGCCAGACACCCATGCTAAAAGGATGCCGAGTCACCCTGTCAAGGTGCTAATCCAGTTGCCCTGCTCATAGCTCACATTTATTGCATTAATTATATGAACAATTATCATATTTTATATGTCTATGTATGTATGTATGTATGTACACTGTTCAAATTGAGCGTACAATGCACAGCCACATTCCAGTTACCTTCTCTTCGTAGTCGTAGTTGGCCTTCTCTAGTGTAGAGTAGTCATAATCATCCATCGCAGAGGCTACCGAGGAGAGAGACATGCAAAGAGTCATTGGACCGGGCAGTGGATTTGTCAGAACGAATATCACAGAGAGGGCTCTTCCATTGCGGTGAGGCTTAGACTGGGTAAAATAACAAAACAACAAAGCAGCTGACAGTAACCTGCATGCAGTGTTCGGCTCTCTCTGTGAACTCACTTTTCTTGGTGCTCTGCTGAGACTCTGCTGCAGCATCATTGACACGGGCAGAGAGAGAAGAGAGAGAGAGAGACAGAGAGTCAGCAAAGAGGTCACGCCAGGACACCAGTTATTCAGCATTAAGAAAAAGAGTCTCACCCTGGTCTGTGTTGTGGGGGGAGTCCTGGGCGACGTGGGGGAGCAGGGGGTAGGGTCTGGTCTCAAGGGCCTCCTCCTGCCCCTCCTCCTCTTTGTCATCATCATCCTCCTCGTCCCGCACCTCCGCGCTGTCCATCGGCAGGAACTCCTCTGTGGTGCGCGTCTCCGAGAACGAGGTGGTCATGAGCTCGCTGGCGTCGGCCCGCTCGGAGCGCAGCAGCTCCTCTGAGGAGGAGAACATGCTGGGTGAGCTTCATTCAGAACCTCAGAGGAGAGCATGCTGGAGAGCTTCATTCAGAACCTCAGAGGAGAGCATGCTGGAGAGCTTCATTCCTCAGAGCTTCATTCAGAACCTCAGAGGAGAGCATGCTGGAGAGCTTCATTCAGAACCTCAGAGGAGAGCATGCTGGAGAGCTTCATTCAGAACCTCAGAGGAGAGCATGCTGGAGAGCTTCATTCAGAACCTCAGAGGAGAGCATGCTGGAGAGCTTCATTCCTCAGAGCTTCATTCAGAACCTCAGAGGAGAGCATGCTGGAGAGCTTCATTCCTCAGAGCTTCATTCAGAACCTCAGAGGAGAGCATGCTGGAGAGCTTCATTCAGAACCTCAGAGGAGAGCATGCTGGAGAGCATCATTCCTCAGAGCTTCATTCAGAACCTCAGAGGAGAGCATGCTGGAGAGCTTCATTCAGAACCTCAGAGGAGAGCATGCTGGAGAGCTTCATTCAGAACCTCAGAGGAGAGCATGCTGGGAGAGCTTCATTCAGAACCTAATAATGCTTAATCACAAAGGTAATATATTTAACCACACCTCACTGGTCTTTACAGTGCTTTCCCATGCTTTCACTGTATGAAACTTGTTGAAGAGTTTTCAATATAATGTACCATGCAGACTCACGGATCTCATTGTGCAGCTCCTGGGCCAGCCTGGGCACCTTGTAGAGCAGAGCCAGGCTCTGATTCATCCGCTCCTCGATCACATGCAGGTGGGTGTAAACCTGCAGAGAGAGCAAGGAGAGGGGGCGGGGCTCAGAGACAGCAAGGAATCAGAGTGAGGGGTGGGGCCTCCGAGAGCGAAGACAATGAGAGGGGGCGGGGCTTAGATTGAGCAAGGAGTCAGGGTGAGGGGTGTGGCTTATGAGAGCGACGACAATTAGAGGGGGCGGGGCTTAGAGAGAGCAAGGAGTCAGAGAAACTCAGCAGCTTTTATCATGCCCCTTATCAGTCCAGACACCTCGCTCTGTGGAGAAGACTGTGACACACTGAGGTTTAAAGGGAACTGATCGTATGGTCACCATGTAGAAGAAGCAGCAGCAGAATGATGAGCTGCAATGCAGCAGCAGGACGGATTTCACTACAGTCCTCGTTCTGTTCTCTGGTCAACAACAGCTAGAGAGTCATAAAGACTCTTTGATGGAACATTTGGCACGCAGCGCTGCGCAAGGACAGGGAGTCCCCGAGCCTGGTGCTCAGGGAGGGGAGGGGGGCTATTAAACGATCCCCTTTGTTTAATCAAAGCTGCACATATATTTAGAAGAAGAATGTCACTGTTAGCAAGGCTAGGAGGGTTTCTTCACTCGAAAGACAAGCGCGGTGATAAACACTTCCAGGCACATCTGGGAAATATCTCCAATGAGGAATTTGAGCAGGGTTAGAAACTCACACTAGCCCTGCTGCTGCACCCAGTCCTGGGGTTCAGAATTACTCATTTTCAGAGACTTCATTGAGGGGCGTTCTGAACCCCAGGAGCGGGTGCAGCAGCAGGGCTAGTGTTTGTGCCTGGGACACTGTGAAAGATGAAAGTCACCTGAAACTTCATCTGCTCTGCCTTCTGCGGGTCGACGGCCTCGATGTGCTGGTAGTGGCGCAGCGTGTGTCTGCGGTCCTTCTGCTCGGAGCGGACATAGCGTTTCAGAGCCTGCAAGACTCGCTCTGGCTAAGAGAGAGACAGAGAGAGTCTCCCTCTCCCCCTCACAACACTCTCTCACATTCTCGCTCTCCCCCCCCGCCCTCTCTCTGTGAGAGGGAGTGTGAGAGAATGAGAGAGGGGGAGAGGGAGTGTGAGAGAATGAGAAAGGGAGAGAGAGAGTGTGAGAGGGGGAAGAGAGGGGGTGTGAGAGAAGGAGGAGTTTACCTGCTGAGGGTCGGCCTGCACCGAGGACAGATAGCTCTCCAGCGCCACCCGGCGGTTGTTATTGAGCATTGTGACGACTCGGGCCAAGTGTGTCTCAACCAGCCGCTGCCGTTCTCCTGCAACCTGCTCCTCCAGAGTCTGGAGAACTGACTGGAAGTGCTGAGGAGAGAGAGGAGAGAGGAAAGAGAGGGGAGAGGAGAGTCCTCAAAAAGTAAATGACCAGAATCCTCGTCCCTCTCCCTCTCCTCTCTCCCCTCCCCCTGGGCTCCCCCTCTGCTCTACTCTCTCTTGGTTTTCCCCATCTCTGGCTTCCGGCGCCCGGCAGCCTCTAGCCTCGTCTCTCCCCTCTCCCCCTCTCCCTCTGTCTTTCCCTCCCTTGCCTGGAGGGGGAGAGGGGAGGGAGAGGGAGGGGGAGGAGAGGAGGAGAGGAGGAGAGGAGAGAGGAGACAGGGGGGGTGCATTTAATTATCCCAGGAATCCTAAACCCATAGCAGAGTGAGAATGTTCTGGGCTCGGCCGGCTCCTTACCTCATTCAGAGCCTGCCTGTCGGACTTGGGCAGGTTCTTGGACTGGTTGTCTGCCTCAGCCCATTCCTTCATGATCTGAGAAAGAGAAAGCAGGTCAGAGGGGGGGGCTGGTAACGGTTCAAACAAAAAATGAAAAATATATTATTACGTGTCCAAAACTACTTTATTATTCAGCTACTTTCAATGATTTCATACCGGAAAGGGTTAAATGTCATACAGAAATGAAACAGCGTCTAATGTCGCTGCTCTAGAGGTCACTTTCAATGCACAAAATTGCCAAGTGGATATGGGAGGCGCTGCACGAGTCTCAAAATAGAGCAGCCCGCGGCTAGACCTGCTGCTTCGCTTTCTTAATGAAGACAGATGAGAAGAACTGCTGCTCTTCACCAGCAGCTCAGCTCCTCTGAGAGTCTCTCTCCCCCTCTCCCTTCTCTATTAGAACAAACCCTTCTCCCTCTCTCCCCCTCTCCCTTTGCTATTAGAACAAACCCTTCTCCCTCTCTCCCCCTCTCCCTTCTCTATTAGAACAAACCCTTCTCCCTCTCTCCCCCTCTCCCTTCTCTATTAGAACAAACCCTTCTCCCTCTCTCCCCCTCTCCCTTCTCTATTAGAACAAACCCTTCTCCCTCTCTCCCCCTCTCCCTTCTCTATTAGAACAAACCCTTCTCCCTCTCTCCCCCTCTCCCTTCTCTATTAGAACAAACCCTTCTCCCTTTCTCTTCTCATTCCACAATCCTTGCTTTCCTCTCTCACTCTCCCTCTCTCTCCCTTCTCCAATTATCTCCCCTCATATATCCCTCTCCCTCTCCTCCTATTCTCTCTCATTCTCTCCTCCTATTCTCTCCCTCTCTTTCTCCTCCTATTCTCTCCCTCTCTATATGCCTCCCTCTCTTCCTCTGTAATAATCTATTCAGAGCTCCATCTAGCAGCCCCTGAAACATTAACAAAGCTGTCCTGTCACTCTCTCCCCTCAGAACAGGAGACTGGACACCAGCTGCGTCTGTACCCAGCAGGAGAGAGAGAGAGACAGACAGAATGGGAGAGCGAGAAACACAAAGGAAGAGAAGACAGAGAGAGGGAGACAACACCAGACAAAGAGAGGGAGCTGGTGAGGGACAGAGAGAAATAAATGGAGAGAGAAGGGGACACAGACAGAGACAGAGACAGAGAGAGAGAGAGGCTGTCAGTCTCCCTGCTTTCACAAGCCCCGCCCCCTCACCTCGTTGATGCGTTTCATTCGCCGCTCCTCCAGGTCCATCTTGGCGCGCAGGAAGCTGGCGTGCTCGCTGTTGTCCCCGGGCATCTCAAAGTAAACGTCCACACCGTCCGTGGGGCGAGGGGTGGAGACGGCTAGGAGACACAACCACCGTTCAAACCCGTGGCATTGGAATCCATCGGCATTCAAAGGAGTGCTAACCATGGATCAAAAATCCTTTTTCTTCCCAAGCAACAAGAACACCGCTTCCCTCTGCCCAAACCTAAACCATACCACTATCCCTAAACTTAACCCCTACCCCTATCCCCGAGGTGCAAACAGGTTCCCTCCTCGCTGGGGCTCACCTGCAGCCTCGGGAGGTGAAGTGCTCGGAGCTGTGGGGGCCCGGCTCCCCTCGGTCAGGCGATCATAGTAGGAGTCCAGATAGTCTGGGGTCTGGTTTGGCTCAAAGTTGTAATCATAGTCGTCTCTCTCCTCCCCCTCCCCCTCCCCCTTCCCCTGGCTTTGGGACAGCTGGACAGGCTCCCAGGTTGGGGGGGTCACCTTCTCTCTGCAGCACAGAAACAAAAAAAAAACAAACAAGATCCAAGTTGAGTCAGCAAAGCTGGCCTGGTTCAGTTAGTCAGGACTGTGGACTGAGACTCTGGAAGTCTCCACTCCAGGGTTAAAACGCTGATCAGGAAACTCTGAGGAAAAGCGTTGTAATGGTGGCTCTCCCAGTCCCTCTTCCCTCTCTCACCCGGTTCTCTGCAGTTCAGTTTGAACAGTGACAATCCCTGGTTCTTTCCCCAGCTCCTCTGCCTCCTCTAGCCTGACTCCGGAGCTCCTCTCTGGGCAGCAGACATACTCGACCCCCCGGTATCGATCCACCCCGCAGGGCAGCAGCATGCCGTAGCTGCGCAGGTCCAGCCCCTCAGTTCCACAGGCCTGAGTGGTTTGTGCAAGAAACGGAATCCAGTTACAGAAATAAAACAGCTTTCATCTCATTTCAGAAATGCTTGGGAATTACTTTGGGCATGCTTTCCCCCCATGGTGTTACTATGCATTTACTACAGTTCTCCATGCTGTTTTTTTAAATGCTTTACTATAACTCTTTACCTAGGCTTGCACTGTGCTTTATTACACTTTGCTGTGCTTTTACTGTGGGAGACTTTTATAAGGGTAAGGTTACCATGTTTTTTTTATTTTTTAATATGCTTTACCAGACCTCTCTGTGCTTTACAATGCTTCCCTGTGCTTCACCAGACCTCTCTGTCCTTTACAATGCTTCCCTATGCTTTGCCAGACCTCTCTGTGCTTTACAATGCTTCCCTGTGCTTTACCAGACCTCTCTGTGCTTTACAATACTTCCCTATGCTTTACCAGACCTCTCTGTGCTTTACAATGCTTCCCTGTGTTTTACCAGACCTCTCTGTGCTTTACAATGCTTCCACTGTGCTGTACTACATGTAGCTATGCTTTTACTGTGCGAGACTGTTATAATGGTGTCCCTTTAGCTACTCAGAGCTGGTTGGTAGAGCGCTGCAGTGACCTCTTTAGCGATGTTGTGCCAGTGGATGTAACTCTCACAGGAGTCCATCTTCTCCTGGTGCAGAAAACGACACCGATCAGGAACCAGCAGAGCCTCGCTCACAAACTCTCCCACTGCGAGACAGAGTGAAAAGACATGTTAAAAATGTACGAATCGACAGCCGTTTACCCTTGTGAAAGTTTCCCATGGTATTTTTGCACGTTGCCTTCGCTGTACTTTATTAAGCTTTGCAAGGCTTTTACTGTGCTAAACTTTGCTAAGGGCCAGCAACACTGGAGACGTACACACAGCAGAACAAGGAGAAGCGCACCGCGGGCGAGATCTGTGGGGCGAGGTCTCGCTACCATTACTGTTAACATTACGGGGTGAAGGGGCAGAGGGGCAGGAGTGACCGCACTCACCCAGGCAGCGGTAGGGCAGGACGATGAACTGGTGGCTCTTGCAGGGGCCCCAGCCCTTCTTGCACCAGTTGCTGATGGTGACGGGCTGGGAGGATTCCACCGCGCTGGTGATCTGCAGCTCAGGGTACATCTGGGGCAGGAGAAGGGAAGGAAGGGGGGCATTACAAATGGAGGGGGGGGAGGTGGAGGGAATGAGAAGGACTAGAGACCAGAGCACCACAGTGGTATAAATACAGCATTATATCGAGTGTATTTACATTGCGCTCCATGCACAAGAGGGTAAGTGGGGGTGAGGAGATATTAGTGATTGCATTTCCCAATCCGAGCATCTCTTTCAAATGCCACGTTCAGTCTGAAGGGTTTGCGTGAAAAAGGGACAAAACACAGAATGAGCTGTTTGAGGGAAAAAAAAAATCAAAACAAGGTAAAAATCATAAAGTAAGATTACATTTCCTGATTAACCCTAACCAAGTCTGTATCTATCAATATATAAAGAGAGATTTGAAAACCCGCTCACAGCTCTCTATCCCAGGAGAATCAGGATCCAGCGGGATATTCATCAACCGCTAGCCTCATGAAGAAGAAAAGTCATTGATAAGCTGAATCAAATTTGCAGGGTGTGGTCCTGCTGCACTCAGCTCACCTCCTGGCAGTAGCTGAGGATCTGGGCCGGGTTGGTGAAGCAGCCCTGCCTCCCGGCCCGGTCTGGCTCCCACTGGCCCGTCTGGATGTTGACGTGTAGAATCCGCCGCCCGCAGAACATGGCAACCTGCGGCTCTGCCACGGCGAAACCGGGGCCAGCATTGCCAGCGAGAGCCTGGAGAGAGAGGGATGAGCTTTTTATTTGTATTTTTATTATTATTTATTGTGCAATTGCTTTGGCAATACTTCTGCTGTTGTCGTGACAATAGCATATTTAAATTGAACTGAGAAAGAGAAAGAGAGAGAGACTGAGTAACCCAGTCCATACCCTCACCAGTGTGATGAGGTAACCCAGTCCATACCCTCACCAGTGTGATGAGGTAACCCAGTCCATTCCCTCACCGGTGTGATGAGGTAACCCAGTCCATTCCCTCACCGGTGTGATGAGGTAACCCAGTCCATACCCTCACCGGTGTGATGAGGTAACCCAGTCCATTCCCTCACCGGTGTGATGAGGTAACCCAGTCCATTCCCTCACCGGTGTGATGAGGTAACCCAGTCCATTCCCTCACCGGTGTGATGAGGTAACCCAGTCTATTCCCTCACCAGTCTCTGTTTAAAGAATTATCTCACTCTCTCTGTCCTAGCACACTTAATATCTAACTGTATGTCCTCTTGTTCTGGTTAATGTGTGGCTAGGATGAAATCTGTCCGATTTCTTTCAAGATTGTAAAGTCTTCAATCAAACCATTAATTCTTCCTCTAACCTCCATCTGTCTTTGTAGCTCTTCCTTTAAGCCCTGGTCACTCTTTGTTGGACTCTCTCCAAGGCCACAATGTCCTTTTTAGGACATAAAACATGACAGTGTCTGGTCATCCTCCACTGATGTCAAGGGTATTTGTTTGGTGCTAAATTATAAACTATTGAGGCTGTGACCCATATAGATGTTGGTGAACAGTCTTTGCTATTGTGACACACATACAGAGACACACACGCACATATGCGCTCACGCACACACACGCACACACAGGTCCAGGTCCCTGCACTGCCTTCCCAGTTTCACTTTTAGCTTGGGACTGCATTTTAATCAGATAATTCTTCCTGGTGTCTTCGGTGATGGATAACCCCAGACACTGCAGGTCTTTACTGCAGGGAATGGATTTATTTATAGACGGTTAAAAGCAAAGGCGTAACTCATCCTGTCCGGGTCTAGATTTACCTGAAACACCTCAGACAGCGAAATTGTACCAGTCCAGCGTTAGATAAAACCACCAGCAGGTAAAGACACTGCAGCAAAGAAGAAAATATTTCACAGAGAATAAACTGCCTTGCACAGTACGCTTACTACCATGGTTAACCCAGAAAGGCTATCACCTTTATCTGGCATACAGGAGAGTACAAACGTATTAAAACACCTCAAGATGTGTCATTTATATCCTTTATACACCCACCTGCATGAAAACACCTCAGTGGGTGAGAATTTCAATCAGGGATTGGTGACATAGAAACAACAGGAACGTGTGTGTGAAAATGTTAGACCACTTTGTGCTTTAATTAGAGATCTTAGACAACTTCTACAAAGTCTCCTGCACTGTACCACATGCGGCTCTGTGTCCCTTTTGTATAGATTTCATTTTATCTCAGAAGATCCAGCTTCCCAACGTTTCGATGTGTTTAAGCAGGCCTTTGCCAAGGGAAAGTGTGTCTCAAAACAAACAGGGGATGAGCATCTAGGCTTCTGATGCCATGGTAACCACACTCACTCATTTCTATTTAAATCCATCGGTGTGCTTGTGATGTCATTCTCTGTGTAGCTAATGATGTAACGATCTGCTGATCCTTTCTATTTAACCCTTCAGGCATCGTGGTATTGATTTAAATCAATACCCCTTCAAATCAATCTGATCTAAATCAAAGCTGCAAAGGGAGGAAGGACTGGCCATCGAATGGAGTCACTTCAGGAGGCAATAAAAGCAACAAATACATAAACATATAACTGAGTGGATAAATAAATCCCAGCGTCACTCTCTTAACCCTACTGGCACAGCACAAGCCATTTCAGGGTTTCTTTCTTCCCTGCTCGGATGCAGAATACACAAATACAAAAGGTGTATTTTCTCCACTAATATCGCAAGGCAGTAGACATGTACCAAATCAGAATTAGATTGTATTTTTAGAGGTCACAGTCAGGAAAAGCATATGGAAGCATTGTAAAGCACAGAGCGGTCTGGTAAAGCATAGGGAAGCATTGTAAAGCACAGAGAGGTCTGGTAAAGCATAGGGAAGCATTGCAAAGCACAGAGAGGTCTGGTAAAGCATAGGGAAGCATTGCAAAGCACAGAGAGGTCTGGTAAAGCATAGGGAAGCATTGTAAAGCACAGAGAGGTCTGGTAACGCATAGGGAAGCATTGTAAAGCATATTAAAAAACAAACCATAGTAAAGTACAGTGAATGTATGGTAAAGTACGAGAAGCATATTAAAAAACACACATGATAAACTATGGTAAACTCATCGTATAACCATGGAAAAAGCATGGCAGAAATGGCCGTGTGAATTTAATGCGGGAAACTTTTATAAGGGTTTCCCTGTCTTCGAGGAAACCCCAATACCCTACAGTTTTTGCAATTCATCTGCACAGCGTTGGGATGCATGCAATGCAAGCCCAGCCGTCCATCATCTCTAAGCACTCTGACTCATTTAACACTACCTGCCCAGTCTCAGAGACAAGCTCCATTTCTCAGCGAGGAAACTGCAGATTTCAGCACTGCGCCCTGCTGCTACAACCCCTATCCTGGCAGATGCAGCTCGGACCTCTGAAGGTCAGCGGCGCTGAGTGCCTTCCTGGAACGCAAGGAGGGAGCCTGCTGCACCCCCCCACCCCCACACCCCCTAAGAAAATCGATGCCCAGTTTCCTTCGAGGAGATTCGGTTTCGCACTCGATGCTGGTAGAGGAGCAGAGTGCACGATCAGGAGGAATATCAGGTTTGTTAATTCATTCACTTTGAATTTTAATTCAATCATTGGATCGGTGCTCGTGAGTCTTGGTGCTCAAGGTAATTCCACTTGCAATCTGTGCTGGGGGGGCTCCTGCTATGGGTGTGCGTGTTCCGAAACATACTCATTCTTCATGTTTCAATGGCCAGTGGGTATCTGTTTAGGGTAGTGGGATATTTGAACACACAGACGTACGTCGCGATGGCATGAACCAATACGCACCATGGTACACCAGGAGCCATGTGTACAGTGGCTTGTGAAGATACAAACATGTGTTAGGTCTAGAGCACAAGTTTCTCTCGCAATCTCAATATAACTGATTTATTACTCTTCTCTGGAGCTCTCCATACAGGCATGCCTTGATAAGGAGAGCAAACAGGGATCCGGATCTTCGCTCAACCGTGTCCGTCTCTCGAAGGCTTTATTAAAAGAGACGGGACTGCTTTCAAATGCATTCAGAGAGTCAGAACCTCTCACCCATCCTCACAGACACTTTATTAACACAGGCTTTATAATCTTCTTTCACACTCTTTGAATTTCCCTGTTTTTTTTTTTTTTGGATACATGATAAATAACTCTAACCCTTTTCTGATTCAAATTGTGCACTTATATCATGCAAAAGAGACTTTGAATACATTGTAGCTATGCATGACAGCATTGTATGCACATGCATTTGCTGTATCACGCCTATGTAAATACACGGTGATTCGAGACACACAATGTAACGCGTTCCAGAGTTTGATAAATTGCACAAAGGGGAGTCAGACTCTCTGGGCTTGTCTAATACATTTCCTTTGAAAGGCTTCTGTTGAAGTCAATTGCTGCTTTGATACTTAGCGATGGGACTCACCAGAACATGTGTCTGAGACTAATGCAGCCGCAAGCTCCACGCGCCTCTAAGATAACTGGTGCCTGTTTTTGCCCGCCCATTTTAAATTCTGTTTTCACTAAATGTTTAATTAGTTCTCTCAGGGGCTATCATTCTTTTTCCATGCTGAAGGAGAGAAGGCATGTCGTTGCATTAAAGTTCTCTCCTCTTTATCTCTCTCTCTTTCTCTCTCTAAACTGCACTGCCAATGTTCTCAGCATCTCCTGGCCAGTGAGGCTGGTTGTCATGGCAACTCCTCCCACAGGAGTGCTGCTACCTACCCTGTTGCCGAGGCAACCAGCTCTCCACAGAATTCTAAGCAACCCCCCCTCCCTCTCTCTCGCTCTCTCTCTCATCACTTGTTATCCTAGTCCTTCTTCCCATCTCTGCCCCTCAGCCTTCCTTCTGTTCTTCTCCACACACATCATTCCACAACAGAGCTGGACATCACCTGCCCCTGGATTTGTCCAGAATGCTCAGTGTTTTATGTAAATGCCGCTCCAGAATTAAAAGAGCAGCAGTAATCAACACGTTCTGATTCTGATCAACAGATCAACACGTTCTGGTTGTGACATAATGCACTTTAATAAAGAGGATGGATTACCCTGTTCAAATAAACAGGAGACCCTGATATTGATGTGATACAGTCATCTGTAATATCTTTATAATATACAGCACTAGACCCTGATATTGATGAGATCCAGCCCTCTGAAATGTCTTTATAATATACAGCACTAGACCCTGATATTGATGAGATCCAGCCCCCTGAAATGTCTTTATAATATACAGCACTAGACCCTGATATTGATGAGATCCAGCCCTCTGAAATGTCTTTATAATATACAGCGCTAGACCCTGATATTGATGAGATCCAGCCCTCTGAAATGTCTTTATAATATACAGCGCTAGACCCTGATATTGATGAGATCCAGCCCTCTGAAATGTCTAGACCCTGATTTATAATAGCCCTCTGAAATGTCTTTATAACAGCACTAGACCCTGATATTGATGAGACACAGCCCTCTGAAATGTCTTTATAATATACAGCACTAGACCCTGATATTGATGAGATCCAGCCATCTGAAATGTCTTTATAATATATAGCAGACCCTGATTTTATCGGACGGAAATGACATCACATTAAAACTAGCCATACTGTTTAGTTAATGCTGTGCAACTGCAACCCTCCCCCCCTCCATTTACTAATGCACAGCTGCAGAGGGGCAGCAATTAAAGCAGCACACCCCTAGTTCACTTCCAAAACCACTCCCTCACACATTTTGGTTCGAAAAGCCTATTGATTGGGTCGTCAGTACGCCTGGTTAGAGACGACCTCAGCTGACACAGCAGCAGATAATTAAACAGAACACACATGTAACAGGAGACTCTAAGCAGGTAAGGAATGACGTGTTCTGAAAACGCAGGTGGCATAAAAGTTCAATCCCTTGGCCCTGATCATAAAGTAAAACAGCGCAATACGAAACGAGAGCTGTTCTCAGTCTCATCACTGTATACCTTCATATGCAAAATCTCTACCATGGTCATGTTCCACTGTACCTTTCTATTTATCTCTCTCTCTCAACTGTTATCTGCTTATCCCACTCAAATCGCATGTTCAACACGGATAGAAAAATCAAACACTGACATGGCCAGTATGATAAATAAACTCCCGTGTTTAACCAGCTGAAACACGCACACTCACCCCCCCCCCCCCCGCCACAGAGAACACACTGTCCTTGTCTCCTGTAGTGAATTAAAGCTGCATCTCCCTGAAACTTAATTACAGTCATGGAAGGACAAGGCAGCTGAGACTTGGATAGAAGGGTGAGAGGAGAGGGATTTGGGGTGATAGGAGATGGATTTGGGGTGATTTGGGGTGATAGGAGATGGATTTGGGTTGATTGGGGGTGAGAGGAGATGGATTTGGGGTGATAGGAGATGGATTTTGGTTGATTGGGGGTGATAGGAGATGGATTTGGGTTGATTGGGGGTGAGAGGAGATGGATTTGGGTTGATTGGGGGTGATAGGAGATGGATTTGGGTTGATTGGGGGTGATAGGAGATGGATTTGGGTTGATTTGGGGGATTTGGGGTTGATTGGGGGTATAGGAGATGGATTTGGGGTTGATTGGGGGTGAGAGGAGATGGATTTGGGGTTTGGAGATGGATTTGGGTTGATTGGGGGTGTAGGAGATGGATTTGGGGAGATAGGAGATGGATTTTGGTTGATTGGGGGTGATAGGAGATGGATTTGGGTTGATTGGGGGTGAGAGGAGATGGATTTGGAGTGATGGGAGATGGATTTGGGTTGATTGGGGGTGATAGGAGATGGATTTGGGTTGATTGGGGGTGAGAGGAGATGGATTTGATTGGGGGTGAGATGGATTTGGGGTGATAGGAGATGGATTTGGGATTGGGGGTGATAGGATTGGGGGTGATAGGAGATGGATTTGGGTTGATTGGGGGTGATAGGAGATGGATTTGGGTTGATTGGGGGTGATAGGAGATGGATTGCTATCGCTTTCACACAACCACTGTAGGCTATTGACAACCAACTGCTTTTAATTTATTTATGTGCTTTGCTTGAAGAAGAAGAAGAAGAAGAAGAAGAAGAAGAAGAAGAAGAAGAAGAAGAAGAAGAAGAAGAAGAAGGATGGTTTGTTAAATTATGAATCTGTATGTTTGACACAGAATGTCATTGATCATTACAAGTATAAACACAAGACGAGCATCGCACAGGGGATGAACGCGTCGGGTGTCATGCTCTGCGTGGGTCTCTTTTGGGAGGAGGGAGCGTGATCAGAGCTCAGCACATATCACACGGCGTGCTCCTCAGTCAAGATCACGAGAGCCTGAGATCTACTGTCACCGCACAGCACCGCTCATCAGAACACAAACCCAGAGGCGCAGAACTGGGAACGCACGAGTCAAACTGATGAAACGCAAACCTTTCTTTCTGTAGCTCCTCAAGAGGAGAAGCACAGCATCCACACACAGCCCATCAGACTGAGAGACTGGATTAAAGAGATCTTCCATCACACACTACATTACACTTCATGCGATGCTCTCACGCTGGGCAGCTGATTAAAGCCTTCCATTGTTAAGCATTTGGTCCTCCACATATTATAGGGTTCAACTACAGCATCAAAACTCCCAGACTCAGACAAGACAGCCCGGGTCACACCACAACCCAGAGTGCTCTAAATTATTCACACTTCAATAAGAGTGATGGGCTTCAACGGAAAAGGACTGCGGGAAAAGAAAAGAACTCAGGGAGACATTAAGAGCCATTTAGATCAGGCTGCTTCCTAACATATATATATATATATATATATATATATAGATAGATAGATAGATAGATAGATAGATAGATAGATAGATAGATATAATAGATAGATAATAGATATAATGAAATAAAACACAACTTGAATGAATAATTAGACTGTTTTTATATAGAGAAATAAATACAGAACACGTACGAATAACATTTTGTTTACAAAACGATTGGCATGAAGTTTTAAAATCATTATCGGACGAGAAGGGATCTTGCTATTGCTAGCCTCCTGCGGTGTTCTGATCAGCACCTACGCATCTCAGTAATAATATTACCGAGGAGGCCACTCTCTATTCAGGCAAATCTACTCACACCTGCGCACTGTCGAGTAGGGACATAAAGAGGAATACAGTACATGCATAAATACATACATACACATCTGTGTAGGTTTCCTATTGATCCCTCAAGATACGCATACACTTTACATATCATTAAATCCTCCATTACAGGATCTCTCTCTCTCTCTCTCTCTCTCTCTCTCTCTCTATATATATATATATATTCTTTATGTATTCTCTTACCTCGACATATCCCCATGCACAAAGAGATACGAGAGTCATAACAAGACAGAACACACTCCGCCCCATGTTTGCTGTCTGTACTCCCAGTCTACACCAGTTTATCCCAGTCAAAGAGATGCTTGTCTGTGTGCAGTAGCTCTGCGGCGTGTTCGGGTTGACTGTAGAGTCAGAGTGGAGCCTGGCTCTGATCGCTCTCTCTCTCTCTCTCTCTCTCTCTCTCTCTCTTAGGACGATATATAAGATTATATAAGTCTATGTATTCTCTTACCTCGACATATCCCCATGCACAAAGAGATACGAGAGTCATAACAAGACAGAACACACTCCGCCCCATGTTTGCTGTCTGTACTCCCAGTCTACACCAGTTTATCCCAGTCAAAGAGATGCTTGTCTGTGTGCAGTAGCTCTGCGGCGTGTTCGGGTTGACTGTAGAGTCAGAGTGGAGCCTGGCTCTGATCGCTCTGATCTCTCTCTCTCTCTCTCTCTCTCTCTTCTCTCCAATCCGTGCTCTCGCTCGCGTTGTGACGCTCTTGCGTTGGACCCAAGCCCCCCTTTACCGAAGCTTTTGCTCGATGCCTCCCAGGGTTTGTAGGCGGGACCGGGGGAGAGACGTGAAGCAGCTTCGCGAGTGGCATCAACGGGAGAACCCTGCTGGGGCAGACAGATTCGCCACTAGCTGCGATTATTTTCACAGTCAAATCGGGGGTCAATGAAATCGATTTGAGGAGGTCCATTTCAAACCTGTCTGTATGTTCTGTCTGTCCTGTGCACACTGTTGACAGTCCAGTTTGTGTGTGTGTGTATCGTATATATATATATATATATATATATATATATATATATATATATATATATATATATATATATTTAGTTTGGAAGCGGCCAGCAAAATCACGTCGTAAAAAGACGTCATCGTTATCTTATTAACGCACACAGTGCCCTGTTGCATCACCTGTGAGAGAGAGAGAATGACAAAGCAGAAAAACCCGTGTAACGTAACCACACCCGTAACACACCTGGGGGGGCGAGAGTCACGCTACGAGTTTCAGTAGGACGTGCGCTGAATCTACGGCAGCCGAACACGACCTCTCAAACAAACATAAAAGAACAACAACTGTTTACTCTTTGGGGTTTGTAGTTTCAGAAAGACAACGCGCTTTTCAACAAGAGCTAGAGGACAAAGAAGGAAAACAGGAAGGATTTTAACCCTCAGCAGCACTGCGTGGATTTTTATTCGTTAAATAACAAAGAGTCACACCTCTCTGAGGAGGACGGTGCAGCTGTACTTTTAAAAAAAAAACAAAAAAAAAAAAACTTTTTTAAGGGATTTTAAACTTGGTTATTTATTTATTTTTTTTAAAGATGGGGTCGGTGGTAGAATTTCACACGGAGGTAAGTTTTTATTTACTTATTGGTTTGGTATATCCGATCTATTAAAAACCCCAGGGCCACTCAGGCTGGCCGGGGAACAGACTCCGAGGGCACAGGTACTGCAAGCGGAACCGCAGCGCTGCTGATCGGAGCGCAGTTTCGCCGTTAGTAATAAGCATCGCTGGGAATATTAATAGTCTCCTTTTTTGCTGCTCATGTTTTTCTTCATTGTCACGACAGCCCGAGGTCAGTCTGAAGTAAACCAACCATTTTACACGAGTTCTGCCCTGGCACGACGCCCTCCGTCACAGTGCTTTATATATATCATCAGCCTCGGGATGAGGTGTTCATATACATCAACGCATCCCATTTAACAACTACGTGACACATTGAAGCAGGTTATATATTTATAGTCTGCTGGTTGTTCACAGTTTTCAATGGTCAAAACGACGAAGCCCGCAGGTTAGTAATGTACTTTACCATTGTTTACAAAGTTGGCAATCACATCACAATGTTCTATTGCTTATGTCGTCGTTTTACCGATGGCGTGTGATTAAACACCTAATAAACTGAAGACAGAGTGACAAAACCTTCTGCTACTCCTAAGTAACAAAAAAGCGGGAGCAACAATTTCCCTCCACCCGTCGGGGGGGGGGGGACAAACACCCCACGTCGGGGGTGCAGCCCCCGGGGGCCTGTTCGTGCAGTGTCTCCTTGGCCCACCTATCGCCTGCGCCTGTGATAAATGCACAGGTTCATATGAATCTCCTTGTTCCCTGGAGCCTCGTCACTGTTGGGGCCAGCGGTGCTTTTGAGAGCAGGCGCTCGATCGAAGGTGTGTCGCCGCACTGTCTTGTTCACACTTCACAAGCTATCTTGTCTGTCGGGGAACTGAAGGCAGCAGACCTATTTCGCCGTCTCAGTGAGACGCAGGTAGGAGACACTCGCCCGACTCTCTCCGGGTGCTTGAAGCGACTGCTGTCTTGCTTGTTGCAGATGTGTTACGAAGTTGGTGCCTTCACGGAGATCGTTCTGCGCAGATCATTGGCTAAATTGTTCAGATTCTGCGCAGAATTATCTCCGCGAACGCACCCTTTATTTTAAAACTAGATTTGCTTTGCTGTGTTGCGGGGGAGGGAAGTCGTGCAGCGCGCTGGTGTGTTTGTTGCGTTGGATTGATACGGACAGCTGAGTTTTTTTCTTATCTCTTTTGTTTGTTCCAAAGGGTTATCATTTTGTAACAATAGACTCGGTTTATTCTAGTATTCAGTGGTGTTTACAAACTTCTGACTGCTTGGAACGGCATGCATATTTGTTTGGAATTCACGACATTGTTCGAATGACATTCCAGAACACTTCTATGAAATCCGAACTTTTATTTACTTTAAAATGAAAACAGTCTTGCCAATATGTAGTAGTAGTTCCTGCCACCACAGGCTGGGGTGTGGTCTGAGAACCAACGCACACGCACACGCACACGCGACTTCAAGTTAAATCAAACGTTTGAACTCTGTACGTGTTGGTCTGTTTGTTTAACCTTCGCAGCTGGCTCTTGCTCTGGGTTCAGTCAGCAGCACAGCATTGCTCCAGGGGATGAGATTGTGAAGGATAGAGCCAGCTTTTCATAAAGCCTCGTTTAACAGGTAGCAGGTACCTTATTAACAGGTTAGGTTAGCTGCCAGTGAAGTTAAAGTTTAATAGTCTTTACTGCTGATGTAGATATTTCTGTTCCCCACACTGAATCAGTAATTCCAGACTGGGAAGTGCCTGTTTTGAAAACAAGTTATAATAGCACAGGGATTGACAATTGCAAACTTGAAATGATTGATCATGGGTTGAAGTAGATGAGCTGAAATCATGTTTGAATTTCCAGGGACTTTGCTCCTCAGTTAGTATTTCCATCTCATTTCTCTGTCTGCTTTTCACGTTGTTTTGTCTTAAGTGAAGCCACAGCACTGTCCCGCGTTGCAGTCGTGTCTTGGTCTGAAGAAAGGGCAGTGATAAATATCTGGTTAGCAGTGTCAATGCTAGTGCTGTATTACCTGTACCTGACCCCGGGCAGTACGACTGTCTCGGTTTATCAGGAAGTCCCCATAACAGAGTCTCGGATAATGCTAAGTGTACACAACATCCTGTGTGCCTTGGTAATGACAAATATTCACCAGCGAATTACTTTCACAATATACTGTGGCTCAGTTAATCAATAAGTATCACAGCTCTGGTAAAGCAAAGCAGTCTCTCTCTCTCTCTCTCTCTCTCTCTCTCCCTCTCTCTTGCTCTGTCTCTCTGTCTCTCAGTATCAGTCCCTGTCATAGTTTTATTTGTGTTTAGGCAGAGCTGGCCCCATGACTCTGCTGACGCTGCAATCCCAGTTTCACTCCCCTGAAACTCCCTCACGGCTGGTTTCACAGCCCCTGATTAGCACTAATCTCTAATCACCTGACATTCAGAACCTCTGAGTACTCATTCATGCTCGCCGATTTCAACGTATTGCTCCAGAGATGGAAATAAGCAGTTTGAGCCATTCCTGGTTTCACTATGAGTTTAATACCACCTGAGCTTGTTACCTAGACAGTGTGGCTAATCAAGCGCATAATAAAACCAGGAGTGGGTGACACTGCTGTGCGATAAGAGTCTGATTTGAATCCCTGCACTCTCGTGCCTGCCTTTCAGAATTGATTTAAAAGTTCTTCTTTCTATCTACCAGTTATCGCAGAACGCTGGTGTAATGGCGATTTATGAAAAGCAGGTTCAAATAGGCAGGGTTTTATTGTTCCTTCGTCGTCCCAAACGGGAAAGCCCGTGCAAATTCTTTGAAGATACACTGGGATCCTGGTGTGTGGGTAACCAGTTTAATATAATACATGGGTTAAGTGTAGCTAGTGTCTTGGTGTAATAATTAAAGACCTTTGTCTTCCAGCCCGAATGGTTTCTTTTAGTTTCTCATCGTGGATTTCTTCAGTCGAGCTCTGTTTGAGTTGAAACTTGCTCACAGCCGCTCCCTGCTTAGTCATTTTTGTTCTGTTAGAATTTAAATCCAGTTTCTGGTAGACTCTCTAAGATCTAGCACACTGAAGAAAAGCTGTCTTGTGTGTTCTCCTTTTCTTTTTTTTTGTATTGAACACTGAGTTATTGTACAAGAGTCACCCCCCACACCTGCACTGGTGTAAAAGCTATTGTGCAATGTGCTTTGTTGCACCTGTGTTTGTCTTGCTGTTTTTAGCTACATGTCCTTGGTCATAAATCAGCTGCTGCTTCCTCTCATTGTGGTTGATTGGCTTGACCTGGAACTCGCTGAGAGAAAACATTGCATTGCTGTCCCCTGCAAGGTGATCCGATCCCTGGCATTGGGGATGCACTGGAGCTGGGCGCAACAATAATTAAACTGAAATGATCATCCAAACCCTGTTGGTAACTGGGGGTGGGATAGAAACTGAATGAAACCAACAGAACACTCTAGACTACAGTGGAACTGAGCGCCAGGCTTTTAGAAAGATCTCTGTTCTGTGAGGCTGATGAGGGCTCCTTGTTTTTCACCCCCCTTGGGAAGGGGTGGCAGTGATCCGCAGTGACGCAGCTCAGTGGAAGTTTCAGGTTGTGCTCTGCGGTGTGAGTTGCAGGAGCTGGGGTGACGCGTTAGTCATTGATCAACAGGCTGTTGGAGAGTTTTCTGCTCGAGACGACACACATCGCTGAGGAGGCTGAAACAGAGCGCGTGGGGGGGTTTCCAAATTTCTTATTCAAGCCAAAAACACTTTGTCTTTTTAGTCCTGTTGGCATCTGGTTCATTCTCTGCTGTAGGGTCTTGACAGAATCTGTAACAGCTGTGTATCACGCAACACTACCCATGACAGAGACTCTGCAGTCCTTGGCAGGGGGCATTCTAATGAGATCAATTTCATGACGAGTCCTGCTCCTGACTGACAGACCTTATCGTTCTGTCATGCGTGGTGTCGCGTGACTAACTGAACTGTGTAGCTAGTACAACAAACCATTGATTGCTAGTTGTTATGTGTGCTCTTTTTTATTCAGTGGTGTCTTTTCCTTTTCTGTTCTCAATTGTATTTTATTCTTAATAAGCAGGACAGGAACGGGAGGCACGAGAGAGTCACTTTCCTGACGGAGAAAGACAAGATGGCATCCCGGAAGACGCACTCACTGTTGCTCACCATGCTGGTGATCCTCTGCTTCCTCGTCCTGGCTGGAGTAGCAGCTTTCTTGATCTGGTACTTTGCAGGTACGAAGGGAAGTGAAACCGCCTTCATGTTTAAGGGCTTGTCCGCGGGCCACAGCAAGCTTTGAAATAATGAAGACTAAACTAAATACTGATTTTAATATTGGGATCATGTTGTTATTGTTATTGTTGTGACACTCTTCTGTTCTCCCCTCTGTAACTCTTTCTTTCTTGTTGCTGCAGTCAGGCCCAGTGAAGGAAGAGGGAATCCTCAAGTCGCCCCCACCAAGGGTAACTCTGTTCCCTCTGATCAGGTGCGGGTGTACAGCGGGCACCTGATCCTCGACGATGTCGAATACACAGACAGCCTGGGGAGCCCCAGAACACAGGGCTTCAGAGAGCTGAGCAGGGATCTGCAGGACCTGGTGAGAACAGCTTCCACAGCCATCAACATTCACTGTATTGGGCTGCTCCTAGTGTGACCTCAGCAGCACTGATGTTTATCATTGAATTATATATTCTGTCCAATATCTGTCTCGTCTGTTTCCCCAGTAGGGCTGATGAGTATTGGTGCAGTTAAGAGAAGTAAAGGCTTGTGTGTTCAGGTGTGCTCTTCTATTCTAGGACATGCTTGCTGACCTGAGTCTCAGTTCACTGTAGTGTGATCTTGCTCGGTCTGCTGCAGGTGGAAACGAATAGAACTGATTTTTCAAGTCCATTTCAGACTGATGGCAGTGATGGTGGTTAACAAAGGCCCGTACCTCTTTGTAACATGAAGTTCCTGTTTTTTGTGTTTGTGTTCCCAGCTGCGAGACACGTACTCTAAAGACGCTGCGCTCTTTAAGTATTACAACACGTCAGTCATTACTGGATACAGGTGAGGAGTGAGAGCTTCATTGCTATCGCCCATGCTAACCGCATGTCAGTTAAACTGCAATGGGGGGGGGGTGACTGTAAAGGGAACAAAATCTCCTGCTTCTGCGCATCGAGGGGAGGTGAGCCACAGTCAGGGGGTCCGTGTGAGAACACACATTGACAGTTTGCAGTGCAGACAGAAAGCTGCTTCCCAATATTGTCCCACCAGCCCATTGCATCTCTGTCTTGCTCGGTGACCCTGAGGTGTCAGCTGATCATCCTCTTCAGAGCCTGTGCCTGGCCGCTGTCTGTGTGTGAATGTGTCTTGCATTGTGTTCTCAGCGAAGGCAGCGTGGTCGCGTATCACTGGACGCGCTTCGATATCCCCAGCTCGGACTCCGAGGTCCTGTCCAAGTTCACAGACAGTCGGGTGACCGGGCTGTTGAGGAGCCTGATTAGGCAGGGAGGCATGAGATCGGGGCTCAGCTTCACCGTGCGCTCCATCACCGCGTCGCGTGAGTACTGCCCCTCCTTGCTGGCTCTATCGCATCACTTGTTGCCTGTCTGCTTGCCGCCCTGACTCTTGATTGTTTTCAGTTACCGACCCCAGGATGACAAACACTCCCGACTCCTGTTTGTACTCGTTGCGGGCGACCGGCTCCAAACAGAGCTTCACCTCGCCCGGCTACCCCTCACCCGGTTACCCCAACAAGCCCCACTGCCAGTGGCAGATCCGCGCCTCCAAGGGCAAAGCCATCCAGCTGTTCTTCCCCGACTTCGACGTGGAGGACAACTGCGCCGACGACTTCGTCTCCATCTACGACTCTCTGAGCCCGGAGGAGAAGCACCAGCTGACTCAGTGAGTGCTCAGCCCCCCTCGCACCCTCCTCTCCCTGCCTCCTTACAGGCTGAGGAATTTTAATACTCTTAGATCTCTTTTTTAAATGTGCTGAGATTACTGTTGCTGTTTTTAATAACTGGGTAATTACCAATGGTTCCTGCACTGGTGCTACGGTTCTTTGTAACTACTGTGCAGTTGAATGCACAGCATCTTGCTCTCTGATATAATTACATGGTGACACCATGACGAAGTAGCCTGTCCTCAAATGGCACTGAATGGGTGAAGAGCTTGTATTCTGGGAGATGTGATTGTTGGCTCAACAAACTGTGCCCTGAGTTTCAGTAGATCTCTGCTTGTATCAATGTAACCTGCTGGCTATGATGATCACCTCCTCCTCCTCCTCCTCCTCCTCCCCGCAGGCAGTGTGGGAATCGCCCGCCTACCAATAACCTGGAGGTGGTGTCGTCGGGGAACGTCATGCTGGTCAGCTTCATTTCAGACAGCAGCTCCCAGCACCCAGGCTTCAGTGCGGAGTACATTGAGATCCCCAGGAACACAGGTCAGTGCCTCGCTGCAGTAACCTTTCCAAGTCACCACCGTCTTCAACCGCGTTTCAACTCCTTGCTTGTGAGTTTCTCCCTTGTTAGTTTGTTTGTTTTCCTTGTCTGAGTTTCATTTTGTCGGCTCCCTAAAACCAAGCCAGATTGCTGTTCTCTCCCACAGTAGTAGGGCGGGCTGTGAGTAGTTTTCAGATGCCTGGTTTAATTGCATGGTATTTGTCAACCCTAACTCCTCCTCCTCTCATGTTTTTTGGTTTACTCCAATCGCAGCTTGTGATCAGGTGTTGACTGGCCAGAGTGGGAACTTCAGCAGTCCACACTACCCCAGCTTCTACCCTCCCAACCTGGACTGCAACTGGACCATCAAGGTAACAAGTTTATAAGCACAAGAACAAACTCCGGGGTGATCAAATATGATCCAAAATCTACAGGCTTCTCCCTACGAGGGCTGACATTGGACCATGCTTCATCACCCTGAAGTGTGCTGTTATTTCATAAGTGTGTTCTGTATTCTTCAGCTATTGAGAATAGCGGTTTGTCCGTCTGCGTCCGTCCAACAGAGGAATTTCTATAAATTGAGGTTAGGATGACCAACTTATTCAGGGGTTGTGGCTTATGACTGAAGGCTGTATCTTAAGAGCTGGTGTCAAGAACATATCTGCATTTGTTACATGATTTTGTACATGAGGATGAGTTTTAGATCCGAATGCTTCTTTGCTGTCTCCTTATTAAATCACTGTCTCGGAGTGCACAGACGTGACTGACTGTCTCCTGACTGTTATTGCTGCTTCTGTACAGGTACCAGAGGGCATGAAAATCCGTCTCAAGTTCACCATGTTTCGCATGAAGGAGCCCAACGTTGACATAAGTGATTGTGGAAAGGACTACGTGGAGGTCAAATCCCAGAAGTAATTGCATTCTCGTGCTGAATACGTTGGAAGCGTGTGTGTGTGTGGGTGTAACAAACCAAGGCTTGAAAGTACATTTCCTACTGTTGTTTCTCCCTCTACTTCACACTCTAGTTGATATAAAATTATAAAATTGATATTTGTAGCCGCAGTGTTGCTCAAGTGCTTGGTTTCTGTTCCTCTCCTGATCAGGTACTGTGGTGAACGCTCTCTCCTGGCTCTGGCCAGCACCGATAACACCATGGTGGTGAAGTTCCACTCGGACGAGTCCTTCACCGATAAGGGCTTCCTGGCGGTTTACAATGCCTACGACCCACAGAACCGTGAGTGCGCCAGCCTCCCAGACTCATAACCGTGTTTTGTTTTGCTGTTCCAGTGTAAGGGTGAACCAGTCTGTAATGATCCCTGACGTAGATCAAGCTGTGCACCTTTTAGAGACTGAAGTTAGGGGTTAAACGCCCAGTCAGTCGGATGGTGAAATGGAGGGAGTGCTGTATATTGCATGATGATGTTTTCTGATTTCTGATTCTCTTCCTCTGTGTCACACAGCCTGCCCCGGTCAGTTTGCCTGCAATACTGGGCTCTGTATTAAACCAACGCTGCGCTGCGATGGCTGGAATGACTGTGGGGACATGAGTGACGAAGTGAACTGCAGTGAGTGCCACAAAATACTGTCAAATAAACTGTTACCTTTTTAAGGTACAAGGGGGCACCTGTGTAACTATTTTATTATTTTTGCAATTAAGTGCACAGCACAGGTTGGATCTGGTCATCCCTAATTCTCAGTTTCCTCCTCGTGATGCTTGAGTCGCTCTCAGGTGCATTTTGAAGAAGAAACCGTTTGAACAACAACCACTCAATTCTTTATCTACTGTTAAAAAATGTACAGAGAAAATTTGTGAAATTGTGCTAGCCAAGTGAAATGAAGAAACTGTTCTTAAGCCAACTTAATTCCCCAGGATCCACTTGAGTAACGCTGTTCCCCCTTCCCTGTCCTGCAGAGTGCGGGGACGATCAGTTCAAATGCGACAACGGTCTGTGCAAACCCAAGTACTGGGTGTGCGATCGGGTCAACGACTGTGGGGACGGCAGCGATGAGAAGTCCTGCAGTAAGTGGGAGATCTTCCTTTCATCCTGAGCTCTCTCAGGAGTGTTTTTAGTATTGCAAACCCGGCATGAGAAATCATCCAACACAAAGCGCTGGGAAGCCTGAGCATAGTTCTGAACTTCACCTCTAATCGAGTGCTCTGTGCCAAGTCAGACCTGCTCACAAAGAGTGAAGTTTTATTAGAGCCAGCCACTGAATGCTTAGAAACTTCTTTTCTAAAATCTAAAAAAAAAAAAAAAAAAAAAACAGAATCTGATATTAATGTATTTTGATCTGTTTATGTAGGGTCTGTTGTGGTTTTAAATGTTTCCAATGCTTTGTCATTGAAGTGGAGTGTGGGATCTACACTCTCGGTGACATTATAAGTGTAGCTGCTGCTAATGGCTTTCAATGGGGACGTAACTTGCTGTCTTTTTTAGTTGCGATTTAGTTTTTAATAACTTGCATTAGAGTTAGTAATAGCAGTGCTGGGGGGTCCCTGCCTGCCTCACTCTGTCCTCTGTGTGTTTCGAAGGCTGTGGTACAGACCAGTGGAAGTGTGAGAACGGACTCTGCATCGACAAGGACAAAGTGTGCGACGGAACCCAGGACTGCACCGACAGCAGCGATGAGGCCTCGTGCAGCAAACAAGGTGAGGCTTCCGTGCGTGTGTGTGCGTGTGTGACAGAGCAAGAGAGCTGAGATCGTCTGCATTCATGGTTTAAGAGCTTTTAGCACGACGTTGATTTTTCACTGCTGTCTTGTATTATCATTTCTATTCCAATAGGTGGCAGCATTATCAAGAGTTAAAAAAAAAAAAAACACATAAGTAATCCCAGCACCAAGAATCACATAGAGCCGTGATGATGATGCAACGGGTAATGGGAGGAATGCTGAATGAGTTTTTTTTTTTTTTTTTTTTTTAATAGTCCTTTCTGTAAATATGTTTTTGCTGCTCAGTCTTTGGGAGTCTCTTGCAGATCTGGATCTCTTGACCTCCGTGCTTGCGTGTGTTTCGACAGAGGCTCTATTTCTAAACCCAGCAGTTTCTCCTGTCCTTGTTCTTCAGGGAGCCCAACGGTGGCTTGCACTGACTTCACCTACAAGTGCAAGAATGGTGCGTGTGTGAGCAAATTGAACCCGGAGTGTGATGACAGCCTGGACTGTGCAGACGGGTCTGATGAACAGGACTGCAGTGAGTGTAGAGATGCAGCAGGGAATGGGTTATTGATCCCAATGGGTTTGGCATTTCGAGCCTCAGTAAACACCCACTGATCGATTGTTCGTCTCCCCGGTGCCCTGTTGGCAGCCTCTCCTATATGTTTTATCAGTAGCACATGGTTGTGTTTTAAAGTGCAGCATTGGTTGTCATTTCTTCATTAACCTTAAATAAAGCTTAATAAAGTGCAATGAAAGCATGGTAATGCCTTGGTAAGCATTACAAAGAATAACAAAGTCAAGCATATTCTTAGACCTGGCAAACCCAGGGTAAGCTGTGGTGAACTGTTCTATGAGCACCGTTCCTTTTGAAATGATGTGAATAAGAGCCCTCTCTTCTCTTGGGTCAGACTGCGGGAAGCGACCCTACAAGCACAACCGCATCGTGGGCGGGACGAACGCGGATATCGGGGAGTGGCCGTGGCAGGTCAGCCTCCACTTCAAGACCTCCGGACACACCTGCGGAGCCTCTATCATCTCGGAGCGCTGGCTGCTCTCTGCAGCGCACTGCTTCCCCGTCACCAACCCCCAGTGAGTCTGCCTGAACCCTGGAGGCCCTTCATATTAAACGGGGGTCAAGCGGGGTTTTTATGCATAAATCATGTTTCTTGTAATGGTTATATTTATTTTATTTTTTTTTAAGTGTTTTATTATTAAAGTTTTACAATGAGATCAAGATCATGGTAAAATAGATTTGGTTTTTATATAGCGCCTTTCCTGCTAGAGTCCTCGCAAGTGCTGAACAATTAATCGGGCAAACCAAAATTTAACGTCTCTGCGGCTCTAATCTTTGGCAGAGTGGGTATTTAATGAGGTTTTACTTCCTGTCCTGTGCAATGCCCCTCCCCTCCTTGTGTAACCCCACCCTCTCCCTGTTACTCCTCCTGTCTGGTCCTGTTATTTGCTCCTCCCCTCCTTTCTCAGGTATCGCAGTCCCGGAAGCTGGCTGACGTACAGCGGGCTCCACACGCAGCTCGACTACAGCAGCGCTGAGAGCCGCAAGCTGAAGAGCATCACCGTGCACCCCGGCTACAACGCCTTCACCTTCGACAACGACGTGGCTGTGCTGGAGCTCAGCGAGCCCCTGGAGTTCAGCAGCACCGTCTACCCGCTCTGCCTGCCCGACGCCACGCACACCTTCCCCGCTGGCAAGAGCTGCTTTGTGACTGGCTGGGGGGCACTCGCAGAGTCCGGTGGGCATCTGTTCTCTCGTTTAATTAATCATCCATTCGCTCATTAATGAATCTTTCTTTCACTTGTAATTATATTGTAGCGCTACACGGACCAATTACTCACATTGAGCTCTTCGTAGAGAAACAGGGGCTGGCAATCAGGCGAGGGTCGTTTGGTGTCGATCAGGCTGATTTACCATCGAGTGAAACTTGTGAAGCAGCAGCTGTGCTTGGGTTTGTGGTGATCGCTGCCTTTCTTTAAAGCCTCCAGGGAGAACAGCGATCCGCACAAACCCAAGCAGCTGCTTGTTCACTTGTTTCAATACCAGCGAGCCTCACCTGTGGGACGCTTGATCCGAATCATGGGTTTGTGCAGCTCTATTCTATTATCCGTGATGGGCGTGTCTGACCCCCTTGTCTCTCGTCCGCAGGGCCTCTTGCTAACATCCTGCAGAAAGCGGAGGTGAAGATCATCAACGACACGGTGTGCGACACCGTGATGTCAGGGGAGGTCACGTCCAGGATGCTGTGCAGTGGGTATCTCACAGGGGGGGTCGACGCCTGCCAGGTAGGGGTCTGTCGGCTTTTTAACAAGTACCTAATAACAGCAAAACAAGCCACTGCCAGCGAGATGCCTGCTGGTTTGGGGCGTTGCTTGCAGCGTGGCAGCTTTCAAATTGCACATAGATCTCATAATATTTTGTAACTTGGTCTCTTTTCCTGTGCCCAATCTCATGCTGTAATAAAGAACGCCTGCTGATTTCAGATAAAGATTCCAATGTGCAATAGCAAGTGAAATCCTGTGAACTGTGCTGTGTCTCATCTCTCTCTCTCTCGCTGCTGCAGGGAGACTCTGGCGGTCCGCTGGTCTGTCAGGAGAGCAGCGGGAGGTGGTTCCAGTCTGGGATCGTGAGCTGGGGAGATGGCTGTGCCCGGAGGAACAAGCCAGGGGTCTACAGCCGTGTCACCAAGCTGCGGGGCTGGATCAAAGAGCAAACCGGCATCTGAGCCGAGCAAACCACAGAGGAGCTGGACACACACAGAGAAACTCATGGGAATGGACTGATCACGGAGAGCGGTTTTGAATCCCTTGCACACTGATCATGTTGAGGCAGCCTACCATGACCTTGCACCCTGTTGACGCTTTTAATAGCTTTATTTTTCTATCTACTCCCCATTCATTTAGGTTTCATCTTCTAAACAGTCCATCCCCACTGATCAGATATTGCAGGGGTTGTTTTTCCAAGGCTCTGTCCGTTGTTTCAGTATCGTTTTGTCGGGGTGAGAGTAGAAGGACTGTGGATGAAGCTGGATGGACCTGCTGGCTCCATTCTATTTAAAGCTGGATCTGGATCCTTCACTGAAAGCAGCCCTTCAGAATGTCACAAGCTGTATTGCTTCGCTGTCTCTGAAGTGAACGTGCAGACCCCCAGGATCCCTGCAAGAGACACTCCAGTGTGAAATACACATTGAGACTGGAAAGAATTTTGATGAAACAGAGCTTGGACTGGTTCAGCAGAGGGCACGGATTTCTATCTTTTTTTACATTATTTTTATCCTTGGTCTGAATTAAATCTTTATGGCAGCGCCATAGCTCTATTCGATAATGGCTATGGAACCGCCATCATTTAAATTTAATGCAGGACCTATTCAAATGAAGTGTACAATAATACCATGTTGGGTTTTTTTGTTTTTATAAAAAATTCTTCTGTAATTTACTACTGTTGCTTCCCCCACTGTTGCACCTTTCTAGTCATTTCTAATGATGGATGTTTGCTTGCATCACTGTAGGCAGGTTTGCTCTACAGAGGTCTGATGGTTTTTTTTGGTAACACTGTGTCTCTAATGACTGTGTATTCACATAGTAAGTGCAGCTGTGCTGACACTTCATTACAATGCTCGTACGCACGGTTACAATGCACTTAACATGTCTATGGAAGTACACAACTGTATTAGAAAAGGGTTAGGGTTGTATCTTACAAAAGAAAATGCACTCCCATTCTTTTACATTCTCACACAAACACAACATTTTATCACAAGTGTTTTATTTCAATATAAATACTGTATGTGTACAAAGTTACAAGCAACAATAGTTTTGCAAATAAAGTTCTTAATGCATAGAAATCATTTCATTGGTGTGCACCCAAAGCCCAATTTCCTTTGTAGCAATGTACATTTAAGGGCTATACGAAATATAAAATGTAATTAAAATAAGACAAGCATGTATAGATCATTGTTTTTTACACTTATAAAGTTTCTAAAGTCACGGAGATAGAAACATCAAACTTAAATATCATTTACTGTCTTTATCTCAACTTGACTGCGGTTGGCTTTATTGTATGGTATTTCAAAAAACAAATCCATCCCACATTTTCTATTAGAAATACTGGTTTTGTGAAAACAATGCTGACACAAAGCTACATCAGAAGCAGCCCATTAGTTCCTGGCATTAATCAAAATGAACCCAACTGTTAACTGGGAGACTCCCGGATTCCGAGTCACATCTCCTCCTGTTGGGCCAGCGCCCATTCTCCCAGCTCTCGCCAGCGCTGTGACGGACCGGCTCTATTATAAAACGAGACCAGTTCTCTTATTAGCGTGACTCTGCGGGTTCTTGTACTTTGCAGCAGTCGCATATCACTTTTTCACCCACGTGCTTCCCTTCCACATCTCCACACGGACAGCTTGGAGATCCCTGCAAGATCTACGTTTCCCCTCCTGGATATACTGTACTGGCATAGTGGAACCTGGCTGTAGGATGAGCTTCATGAAGGAACTGAAGAGGTCAGAATCAGAGCTGTGATGTAAACCAACATCTTTTCCTTCTGTTGAGTTTTTGACCAGTTGGACTAACAGGTAAAAGCAGTGTCTTGAATACTGTACTTAATAAAGCTTTAGGAAGCTTCTCCTTCAATATACACGCTGTCTTTAGACTCCTCGTTGGCCATAACCAACGGGACAAGAAACCCAAATAAATTACATTATCCTCTGAAGTGACCCTAGGAGGCTTAGTCCCAGTTACCCGCACTGGTCCATACTTTTCAGCAACCAAACCAATCCCTGAAAAATGCCCTTGGGTATGGGGTGGGTAATAAAACACACGTCAATGTGAGGTTGTTGCGTGACACAGTTCCACGCACTGCATGAAGGAATTAAAAAACACTGTCTCAGTGTCTTCGGTCCAATAATTAAGTCGCTCAGAAGCTTCCAGCGATGAAAGCATGATTGTTCTCGTTTGATCACGAGGCCGCGTGTCCGATCCCCGGCGCACCGCGTCACACGTGCGTCTGCATGCGCTGGTGCGTGGGCCTCCCGAACTCTGACTGCTGCGAAGAAACCTGCGAGGATGCGAAGGAGAAGCGCGACGAGCTCGACACCTTGCTGGCCTGGTCACAGGGGTCGTAAGAGTCCACCTTCTCGTAGGTGGCTGGCTTCACGTAGCTGGTGAAAGCTCGTCTGTAGGGTGCCGGGAGATAGGCAGAGCCCCCGTACACAGGCTCTTGGGGGTACTGCTGCTCGCAGGGGGTGTGCCCCCCAGTGGCGGTCCCGTAGCGGTGCCTGTAGTCGTAGATGCGAGGCTGGCTGGCCTGCTGGGAGGAGGGGGTGTAGATGGGACGGGGGTTCGGGAGGTAGTCTGAAAAGCCGCTGCGGATGAGAAGACCCTCGTGGCTGCGCACGTTGTAGTAGCCATTGGTGGGATCCTGGAGAAAAAAAAAAAAAAATCAGAGAGAGCAGGGTTAGGGGATCGTTTTAATGGAGCTCATCCCTGTTTCACTGGTGTTACAATGCATTTTAAAAAGGTATGTTTGGGATTTTTCTTTTTTTTTTTAAAGGTAATTACGTGATTTTGCCTCGTACTTGGTAATTATGAATCTTTTATTTAGCTCGAGTAAAAATGTATTAGTTGTTTTATTTCTTGGTAGTGTGATTGTACAGTTTGGGTAAAAACTAAAAGAAAGTCTTCTATAAACTCCACGTTGATGTTACAAAATGAGAAAGTGGGTCCTGTTTTGAAGGTAAAGGGGGGGTGGCTGGTTACCTTCAGCTCTGCCCGCTCGTCCTCCTCTTCCTCCAGCAGGTCACTGTGCTCTGTCCTGGAAGTTCCTGGAGATTCGCTGTTTGGAGCCTGAAGACGCACATAACCAATTTCATTGAGGTTTACCTTGCAGAATGGCCCTGTATTTAGACGTATGGTAATAGACACTCTTCACATGATCTATTCCCACTTCATGCGAGTACAGCCTACAACTTGACAATGCACAATTACACATACAATGAATGCATTAAAGATTGTTACCCCCATCGTTCAACTGAGTTCACTATGCCTTTTGAATTGTTAACTCAGTGGACACAAGGCTCATCTACACACACACACACATGCACTGTTAAACACAGCTGGATCAGCCTATTTTTCATTATGATGTCATTATTTCAGAAAGGGAGGCATACCATTGGCTCCTTCACGTCCTCCTCTTCGTCCTCATTGGTCCGGGCCACGTTGTGGTCGCTGTGCACGATCTGCACTCGGATGTCACTCTTGGAGAGGCGGGTGCTCTTCTTGCCTAGGAGGAGGGAGGAGGGAGGAGGGAGAGTTCACTAGCAGGACTGGCAGGCTCACTCAGTCGCTGCCCCGCAGCACAGTGGCTCTCTTTGTGGGGAAGAGGACAGCTGACAGCAAGAACGTTGCAACAGGTGGTTATTCGTCTTTCTGACGCAGTTTTGATTTAATCTGACAAGCACGCGACAAGAGTAGACCAAATCCCCAAATGGGACCATCTTTGCTTCTGCTACACAAACGATCAAAGCTTTTTACTTTTAAGAATGTAATCGCTACAGTGCGTGCATAGGAGCTTTGACCTCACCTTTCCCAGAGTTCCTGCAGCACAGCAGGATGATGACGAGGATGCAGGTCAGGAGAATGGCTCCGCCCCCGACTGCAGCGCCCACTATGATCATTAGGGGGAGCACTTCTGGGGGAAACAAAATACAGATCGGGGGTCAGGGAGGATACGAGTCAAGGAAGAGCCGGCTGAAAAGTGAGTTGTATTGTGCCAAAGCAATCCCGGAATCAGAAAAAGACACAGCTCTTTACACTTAGGGTTTGTTGAGCACATGTTTGTCTATCGTTTTACAAATTAAAAATGGCAGAAAAGCTTTGAAAATATTGTAGCTTTTTTTTTGTGTACAAAGGCACATCCAGAGGCCCTCTAACCCAAACCCAAACCCTAACCCCCTCGCATGACAGAATATAATAATAATGACCGGGCAGCCCCTCCCACCTTGCTCCTGGAGTGTTAGCAGGGCCACTCCCTCTCCGAAGCGGTTCCACGCGCTGCAGTTGTAGCGAACGCTGAAGTCATGCGCCATCGTCTCTGTGATGACCAGCGATGACATCACTCCCCCGGCCACCGAGGCGGTGCTGACCGTGAAGCGACCTGAGCTGCCTCCTGACAAGGTGGTCTCACCGAACGACCAGACCTCGGGGGGGACAGGAAGGGGAGGGGGGTCAGCCAAACCAGCAGAAACATTATACAGCAAGCCTGAGCTCTCAGGGATGGGAATGAGACCCACTGAGCTTGTTACCTAGACACACTGGAGGTTAATCAAGCTTGTATTAAAACCTGGAATGGGTGAAACTGCAGTGCAACGGGAGTCTTATTTCCAGCCCTGGCTTCTAATACACCACCTAACTTTCTGAGAGTGAAGGCAGGCAGAGGACATACATTGAGCCCAATTCACAAAACTTGTGTTTGTTTTATTGGATTAAATACAGATTCTGGATGCACCTTTTTTTTTTTTTTAATACCATTTTGACTACACTTACAATCTTGTCTGGCGGGGGCGTGCTGTCAACGAAACACTCAAGCTTCGCATTGCCCCCCTTGGCTGCGTGCTGGAGGGGCTCTGCTGTGATCAGTGGGGGGCCTGGAGAGAAAGAGGGGGGGTAAAGAAATGAGAGGAGATCAGAGACAGATTCAGGACAGTGGGCCATTTTCACACAGAGTGGAGGATGAGGCTGTATGGAACAGGTTATGCATTGGGAGCCTTAAAGTCTGAATGCTGTCCCGGGACCAATAGCCTCCTCGCTCTTAATATTTATTTAATTTTTTAAAATATGCTTTCCCATACCTCTCAGTGCTTTACAATGCTTCCCTATGTTTTATCATACCTATCTGTGCTTTACAATGCTTGTCTGTGCTTTACCATGCTTTCACTCTGCTCTGTCACCCTGTGCTGTACTTTTACTTTTGAAATTCTTCCCTGTTTCAAGCCCTTGTTGCACTCAAACACACTCACACACACTCACACTCACACACAGTGAGAGGAAGTGCACAGTGGACGCACCGTTCACTGTGAGGGTGACCTCTTGCTCAGCCACTCCGACGCGCGGCACGATGGCTTTGCAGGCGTAGCTCCCAGCATCCACCTGAGTGACCGCCTTCAGCTGCAGAGTGTTCCCGTTACTGAGGACCTGGAGGAGGAGAGCAGTCATGTCACTGGAGGGCAGAGAGGTGCACCCCCTACGGGATAAGCATTTACTGTAAAGCTCAATATATCTAACAGGGGCTGCTTGCCAGTTATCATTGCTGCCTTTCTGAAGCTGAAGGAACATGAAGACACTTTATCAGGGACGCTGGCTTGAAACCTGGTTCCAAGACACCACCAGGAGACCTAGTTTGAGGTTGCTGCATCAAACCCTCAAGTCTCACCTGGTGCCATGAAACCTAGTCTTCTAAAAACCAAGCTCCGAGCCACAAAGTGGCTTTATGTTCCCTCAGCTTAAGGAAACTCACCCTGAACTATAAAAGTTCTAAACTTAGGCAATGAAAAAAAAAGCCAAAGAGGACATTCTTTCCAGGTAAGAAAAAGTTAAAAAGAGAATAAAATTAGAATCAAGCGGACAGGAGAGAACTGCTTTGGCAGATTCGTCATGGTTTACTTTGGGTATTTCACCTCTCTTCATGGTTCCTGTGGGATTGCTTGAATACATGCTGAAAATAAGGGCTGGTCAACTTACCACATTTGAGCCCACTTTGGTCCAGGCTAAAGTCAAAGGTGGGTTCCCTGTCCAGGAGCAGGTAAAGGCAGCGTCCATTCCGACATCCACAGACTGGGGCTTGGGTTCAGACATCAGCTTCGGACCGACTGCAAATAAAAGAAAGAACCGAGTTAAAAACACTCTGAAGAAATGCAAACCCAAACCCAAACACCCACGGAGGATCCTATTTTAATTTAACTGAATTAATTAAACAAAGTTGAATTTAATTGAATTAATTAAACAAAGTTTCACAGCATCACCCTGTATGTAGAATTAACACATTTTGCTTCATAAAGTCGAACAAAACCTGCTGAATTACACACTGACTCATTGGAGTTTTCCCAGATACTTAACGTATTAATTATGTTCATAATGTTCTTTTTTTTAAATCAGGTCTCAATCCTAAAATTCTAGGTGATGCAAAAAACTGGAGAACAACCCGGGAGAGCGAGAGGCAGTAAGAGCTTACACTGCACATCCACCAGGGTGCTGACGTTGGTGCTGCCCACGGAGTTGGACACCTCGCAGGACACGGGGTCGGTGAAGTAGGTGTGGTCGACCGTGGCCTCCAGGCTGTCTCCATTGGCCTCGGAGATGAGCACGCCGCCTTTTGCCCACCTGAGAGAGAGGGGGGTGGGGGGTGTTGTTTGCTTAGATATTCACTTCTATAAAATCTTGAGTCTCCGATATCTTGCAAACTACTTTATTGGGTCAATTTGAAAACCTGTGCATGCCTTCATAATAGTAGGGGAACAAAACATTCATGTTGATTTCATGATCAGTGGCAAAGGCATGCTGTTTTCCACATCAGGGAAAGACCCTTGCAGCAGTACCGGCCTGCTAGTTCCAAAACACTGACTGTTTTTAGGCGTTTTGTTTTGTGTTGTATTTGTTCTGTTCTACTTTGTCCCATTGCATTGTCCAGCGGTGACAAGGCAGGCAGTCCTGAGCGGTACCTGTAGCCGGTGATCTCCGGGTTGGCCGAAGCAAAGCAGACGAAGAGAACCTTGGCTCCTTCCAGGACGGTCTGAGGCTCAACAGAGAGAGTGACGGTCGGGGGGTCTGAAAGGGAAAGGGAGGGGAGTTCGTCACCAAAAACCAATCAGCAGGACACTGGGCTCGGGAAAGAAAGACCGGACCATTTACAACGTCGGATGTGGAATCTGGGAATTCTGTAGGAGCTCAAACTGGGGGGCGCTCGCTTCACAGACCCCGGATAAGCAGTCATCTTGGATTACAGTAATCCAGCCCCAGGTAATCCTGGGTTACTGAAAATGTAAAAAGTTTACCACCTGGCTGAAGTTTAAATAAACTCTATACTATTAACACAAGAAGCCCCTTTTCCTATTGAATTTCAGTTCATCACCAGCACTTCCACACTCACTGTGCTGGGAGGACCCAGGGGGAGGGAGGCTGTGTACTGAACTGCATCACCAGCACTTCCACACTCACTGTGCGGGGAGGACCCAGGGGAAGCGAGGCTGTGTACTCAGGGGCAGCGAGGCTGTGGACTCAGGGGAAGCGAGGCTGTGTACTCACGCTGCACGTTGAGCGTGATGGAGGTCTCCTTGCCGGCCGGGGCGGCAGGGTTGCTGACGTGGCAGGTGAACGCTCGGCCCGTGTCCTGATCCTCAGGAGTGACCAGGAGCATGCTGGACGACAGCTCCCGCTTACCATCTTCCATCAGACTCTGAGGAGAGAAAAAACACACAGCGTTAGACTACGTGACTAATCACGCGGGCCAGCCGGGATATTCAAACGTTCACAGCTCAAAGCATCCCGCTGCAGAGACGGCCGCGTTTGTATTCCTTCATAAAATGTATAAACAACGAGGTCTGAAATAAAAAGTTCCGGAAGCGCGTTTCTCAGCTTTGATTTGATGGGCTGCCAGGTTTATTTATTTTACCCCGTTGATTTATTTAACCGGTGCTCCCCAGCTCATTCCCAATGAAGGCTTGTCTGGATTTTGGAACAGGAGGAAGCCCGGACTGTTACCTTGGAGTAGACCGCAGCCTCCTGCAGCTTCCCCTCCCGGTACCATGTGATCTCCGCGGCTGGCTTTGCCCCCGAGGCTCTGCAGGTCAGGTTGTAGGGCGCGTGTGCTTTCAGCCTCACCACCGGCCCGTCGTCCACCGTGGGGTCCTCGGGGGGTACTGAGGATCAACAATGGTGGGTTAGCTGGACTGGGAGACCCCATTGGCTCTCTGACAGTATGACACCCTTTATGCTTTATAGTCCACTCCAGGTTAGTATGATCAGAACTTGGGCCATTCCATTCTTATCATTATTGGGGTGGGGGGTGGGGGGGGGGTTAAAAAGAAACAGCTGCATTGTACAGATTCACTAACTATGCCCTCCGTTTGTGGTTTTTTTTATAAAGCAAACTGTCGACAGAACTAGCAAAACAACTAAAAAAAAAAAAAAAAAGTTTGTAATTAAATTCCATTAACAATGAACCTTGCCCTGGAGTAACTGCTAAGCACACCAATCCCTGAACCCCATTCCCATGCTCCTGCGATGGCTGTGCAGGGTATCAGCTCCCTTACCCAGCACAGTGAGCCTGGCTCTGTGGGAGCGCAGGGCAGCCTGCGTGGCCTGGCACTCGTACACAGCGTCATCTGCCAGCTCAGCAGAGTCAATGAGCAGACTGTGCTCGTCCGACATGGGCGCTCCCATGATGGAGTACCGGGTCCAGCCTGCAGGGGGGGGACAGAGAGGGAAACTCATTCATGTAACAAGCCTAGTACCATGCAACTTTTTAGCACAGAAAATCGGAAGCACTTTTAAAATAAATACCTTTTGAAGAACAGTATAAACACATGGAGAATGAAGTGAAAACAATGAGATTCTGTCCCATTGAATTCCTTCAAGTGCCATCACACTTCGTTCCCTAACTTTTCTCCTGCTGTTACTAAAGTTGCTTACCTGGCAGGTCCCTCTCTCCTCCCAGTGCCAGCCCGTCCTTGGTCCACTGCACCATACCGCGGTATCCCACGATGACGCAGGGCAGTGTCACGGACTGACCGCTCACCACCACCTGGTCCTGAGGCTCCTGCGAGAAGTACGCGGCGCGTCCTGGAGGGAGAGAAACATACCGCGGAGTGAGCGACGCTCCAGAACCTCGCTGTCGAAACATATATATATATATATATATATAGGTTTACTTTTCTTTTACACCTTTTGTCCACTGCAGTTATATTGCCTTTTAAACTTCTATAAACTTCTATATAGTTCTCTATAATCCATAACTAACAATCACTCGATAGCACTCAGCATCACTAAAAGAAAAGGATTGGCGACTGCTTTGACTAGAACACTCTCTGGCCATTAAAGCTTTTTTTTTTGTAAGTTTGATCAGAATCAGTTTTTCGAGCCTCGCTGTCAGAAATCTTCATCTGCTGAAAGAAGGTCCACTGAGGTGGCACTAAACCAGAGGAATTATTCCTCAAGAGAGGCACTTAAACAGACTGCGAGGGGCCCTGGAAGAAAAACAGGCAAAGAACAGGAACATACGGTGCCCAGAGCCTCCCTTTGTCCTCCCGTCCCTCTCTTTTATCACCCTCTTCATTCCCAATCAATCCTTGCTAAATGCGTCTTTAATGGCTTTTCAATAGCGGCCTTTCCCCCCTGGGATGGGGTCTGTCTTTCAAAGGCATCCCATTGAAGCAGGCTTCCAAGGTCTGCCAGAGGCTTTTGTCTCCAGTCAATTATACACTTCATCTGGGGAGCTGGGGGGCTTAATCCAGGCAGCCCCCCCTCTACGCTCCCACCCCCCCCAGCCGAGCGAGAACACGACCCGCCGAGCTGTAAGTCAAGGTGCTATCCACTCCACACTGGATTGTGGAGAGATTGAGATCTCTCCCCCCCCGGCTCTCCCGCTGTGTGTCCTGAAGATCTGGAGCTCAGCTGCTCACCACAAACAGTTTTGGAACAAGCATGAGTTTCTGCAACTACTGCTGCTCTGAATCGAAGGGTTAGCATATTCTTGCTGATATGAATCCCTCAAGCCTTCTGCTTGGGATTTAGCGGACAGGTTTTCCCGTTTTATTGTGTGCGCTTCTGAAAGTATTGAAAACCGAGGCCACCTGCAATTGAAGTCAAGAGGGCTATTTGGAGATGGGTTTTTTGTGCATTCAGGGCTCTCTTTCTCAGTCCTTTTCTCCTCTCATTTTTTTCAAATTAGACCCTAACAGCTTTTTAAAAGCTGTTTTCCCTGTTTTTAATCCTCTCAGCCCCTGCTTTCATGCATTATTCCCCATTGTCTGAGCTGTCATTGGTAGAACCCCCTTAGTGAAGAGGCCACCCCCCCCTCTCTGAGCTGCATTCACCCATGAAATGGAAGTCCAGCATAGCAAGGTTAATAAACACCAGCCTGCACAGATCTCCACTGCAGAACACAAAAAACCCCTTCACTTCTCTAGAGTACCCTTCAACTGAGTCCCAATGCTTTTAACACATACAGAGATATAGCCCTTATGTTAACAGTTTATCATTACATGTTCATGGTTATTTTTCCCCAATCCTTTGTTACCATAGTTTGGCATTATCTTTTTCTATTTGCTTTACTATACATACCTCTCTGTGGTTCACAAAGCCTTTCTCGCTCCACCACTCAACCACAAGGGCAGCACTTTGACAGACAGGCAGTTCTACAGCACAACACACACAAGGAATTCCTCTTGTACAGCTCTGGCCAAAAGGTTTGCATCGCCCTCGATAGAATTAACCCATTGCGCTTCAGAAACGTCGAATGAAACCCGATGAATGATGTTATATTAACACACTGAATTACACACCGCTGCTTCATAGCTTTCCCCATGTACTTAATGTAAAAACTCTCAAAAATTGAAAAATGTGACATTTGCAAATCTAACCAAAAAAAACCGTCTGGGCTGTCGACCGCTATCCTCACTTGCCGCGATTGACTTCCAGATCTCCAGCATATGCTTCTGCAAGAATACGGGGGGCTGTTTCCCTGACCTGGCCCCTGACCTTCCCATTACACGCCTCTCCAGTGCACCCAGAGACCACTGAAACATTGTGTGCCCACACACCCCATCACCTCTCACCCTGGCCCTCGAGAGTGGGTAGGCTGTGTGACCTCCCTGGATTTTATCAATTAATCTTTGGGGTGACAGGGGAAGACTCTCTGCTTCTCTAATAGAAGTGTGGTGCTGCAGGAAAGGGCAGAGATGTAGCAAGACTGGAAACAGCCCGACAGAACTAGACAGATCCCAGCAGAGTCTGTGTACTAGCTATTAGATTCTGGACCTTCAGTATTTAGAATTACTAATTTAATTTCAACTGTTCAACTAATTCAATGTTTCACGCAGAAGTCTTTTTCAAAGTGCCGCTGAAGCACGGTCCTCCTGTCCAGCAATGCTCCACTCATGAAGCAACAGGTGGGAGACTACAGGGTACCAGGAGACTAGCTTGAGAAATCAGTATCCAGAGATAGACTCTGCAGCGGGGCAATACCAGTCGTTTCAATACAGCGCATTTTCTCTCTTTTCCTCCCCCAAGTTGATTTTCTTCCTTCTTGACTCTCTTTTTAATCTTTAATTAAAGTGGTCCTGGGATGCTAGCATTAGCCTGTGTCCCCGGGGGTAGTAAGCGGATTGAAACAATCAAGGAGAAGGATTAAACCACGTGAGGGGAGGGGGGGGGGGGGGATCTTAAAGGAAATCAAGATCCGCTGCCTCTGACCGAGACTCGCTGACCCCTGAGTTTTAAACCAGAGAGGATTAACTAGAAAGCAAACTCCAGGTTGCCTGTGTAAACTCTGGGACAAAGGATAGGAAAGCCTGCCTTATTGGATTTTAATTAAGCACAGGGGTGAGAAGATAACACCAAGGACACTGAAAGAGACACCGGTCTACATTATCAAAGATTATTATTTTCTTTTATTTAACTAACTGAAATACATCAATAGACGTTATAAGTTTTCCTTTTTTTTTTTTTTTGGAAAATATCAGTCCTGTTTTTCAACTACATTTTTATTTTTTTTTATTTTTACAGCAATCATTTTGATGTTTAAGCTTGTGATGTACAGTTTGTAGCGGCTCTTCTCTGGAAACGCACAAAACAAAGATCCCTTACGATTCAAAGGAAACTGTTTGAATTTGTCTGCTGGTGTCTGAATCCACCCTTTTAAAAGGCTTCAATTCTCTATCCCTTTAAGCTAAAACTGCGATAACAACATGTTAGGGACTGGAGTTAGGCATTGTGGAGCTGTGCAGAGTTAGTGACCCCCGACTCCCCTCCCCTCCCCTTCCACCCACATCTCAAATTTACAGAGATGTAAAAACAGCCGTGGATAAAGATGACAGGATCGATGACATAGTTCAGCTGCTTGGATTGTGCAAACACAACTCAGGTTCAGATTCAGTTTCACTTTCTTCACCCGGTCCCTTCTTTCATGTCTTATTATTTTTTTCAACTTCTCTTTGAACTCCCTGGCTGGGTTCTTTTCTTTTCTGCTAACAGTGTTGGGGCACAGCTTGTGTAAGTCCAGTAGATTTTAACCAAAAACATGTCTCTGTTTTGACTTCATTTCGTATAGTTTTTCCCCTGAAGAAGGATATCTATCTGTGTGCTTGGAGACAGACTCGTCAGATTGAAATGTTTGCTCTGATAACTGAGCCCAGAGAAGAATGCCCAGGGGTCCCTAACAGGAGATCGCAAACATGCTTAAACACACACAGCTTTGCTCTTACCCTCCACCTTTCAGGAACAGCTCTGATAAGGTCTGGGGTCTGTGCCATTGTTTCAACCCTGCACCACCAGACAGCACACACTGCAAAGGGAGGTCTGGAGATAGGAAGCACAAAGGATCCTTTTTTCATTGTTCCTTGTTTGCTAACTAGACAATGCAGAGGCCGGCCAGCCCTCTTACTCTACAAAGCCTGTCTTTGTCTTCCTGGGTTCATTTTAAACTCGTTCAAGGACAAACAAGAGGAAGCAAGTGAGCCAGGAAGCCTGCTCAGCAACACGAGTGCAATACTGAGAGGCTGGCTCTGTCTGACGAGCTGCTCGATTAACACAGGGTAACAAAAAATAATAATTATACAGAAGCTGCATCTCAGATTACAGCCTTTGTAAAGGATTTAGTCATGTAGGTGCACAGGGGAGCGGGCTGACCACAGGGTCCCCCTCCCCACCCCCCCCCACCCCCCACCTCTGGAAGACACTGTCGACATTCTGTGACAGCTTAACAGGTGGTTAAATTAGAGAGAGAGAGAGAGAGAGAGAGAGGGGGGGGGGGGGGCTGATTCAGTCCAGACCAGAGTTGTTTCAGACAGAGAGAGGGGGCTGATTCAGTCCAGACCAGAGTTGTTTTAGACAGAGAGAGGGGGCTGATTCAGTTCAGATCAGAGTTGTTTCAGACAGAGAGAGGGGGCTGATTCAGTCCAGATCAGAGTTGTTTCAGACAGAGAGAGGGGGCTGATTCAGTCCAGACCAGAGTTGTTTCAGACAGTCGCTTTGTTTGGATTTAGTCTAAACTCAAACAGAACGCTTGGCTTTCTAATCAGAATAGCTTTATTCGTGCCTGACTGGAAAACCAGTATGAATCTTCTTGTTGATTTAAGGTATCTTTGAAAACCATCCCTAATCTCAAAAGTTAGACAAACAAACTCTTTTCACAACCCAGAACTGAAACAAAAGCAGGAGCAAAAAATAAAAAAAAAATGTGCCATGGATTCTTCATTAGCTTCAATATCACAAACTTAATTGGCTGTCCGGTTTGTTTATATGATAGCAACCTTTAAAACAGGGGTGTCAATTACAAAACAGTATGAACGGGTATGTAGGGAGATGGGCTCTGTCTCAATAGGCCTATGCTTGGAAAATTAGATAGCTTGCACAAAATAATTACTGGGTATCACTTTAGTGATATTCCCCAAACCATAATAATGTTTAAATGGTTTGAGAATATCTGTCTTACCAGGATTACATCAATCAGAACACTGGCTACCATCTGGAAAGTGATCTAGAACCCTCCCATACAGCTGTTGTTGTCAATCAATGAACGTGGGGCTATTTGAAACCAGCTCCACGCTAGACAATGGGCCCCCCTACTCTGAAACCGAACAGGCTATTGTGACGTCAAATAGGGCGGCAAAGCACTTAAACAGTGGCTTAAATGTGTGGGATCCCGAGTTAACAAGTTAGGTACCAGATTCTGAATTTTTTTCAAAGCAAAAAAAAGAACACAAGCTCTATTTGTGTAAGTTGACTAAGCTTGTGCAGTAACACAATTCAAGTAAGTTATCATAACAATTAAAATAGCAGGGGCCAGTGAGCAATGCTCCAAAAATGTACAAACATAGCCTGTCACTTATGTGTTAAGAAGACACTTACAGCCTGATTTTCAAAAGGGGAAAAATAAGAACTGGGTTAAAAAGCGATTTCTGTAACAAAACCACTCTACTTATATTATTAAAGGTTGAGAAAGCAGATAAAGAACTCATTGTATATCAGTTCACTGAAAGCCATATACTCAGAGAGGCAAATCCGGTTTTAAAAATCACTTTGCGACCCAGTTCTTCTTGTGCCCCTTTTGAAAATCAGGCTGTTCCTGTGCGCGGACAGACCTGGGTAGTTCATTCCATAACTAACTGCGCTTTTATTCGGTTGCAAAATTTAACAGGAAAAAAAAAAAAAAAAAAAATTCTAGGAGATGGGTAGCAACATTAAAAAAACAAACAAAAAATAAATATAACTCCGGATATTTACTTTCCGCTGAAACCGGAAATGTTTCTAAAGAGGGTGTTGTTTCTATTTCAAGTGTCTGGTTTATTTCGAGCTCGCACTTCTCCGCCTTGGTGTGTAGGGAAGCGTGTGTATTATAAATTAACATTTTAATTTACTCTAATTAATGGTTCACTGGAGACCAGAGGGATGTTTTCACCGTCAGAAAAAAAAAAACCTGCTCAACTCTCAAGCTCTCCCTACTCAAGCACTTTGTCTTATAAATTTTTCCAGCTACAAATTAGCAACAGGACTAATCGGATTAGCGGAATCCACATCGACTTCCCTACAATGATCATATTTCATGCAAAATGTCTATTGTAATAATAATAATAATACACTTTTACTGCAGAAGAAAACAGATCCAAAATGCGCATCGGTATAATACACACTGACCGGACCGGACTTTAAAATCATTTCTTAATAGGACGGTCTATAACTACCCGTCTTCTTGCACTAAACTTGCAAGGTAATACAATAGAAACATATTCTTCACTCCTGATGTACTGAAGAGTGGGTACTGGTAACAAGAACCCTTCCCAACAGACTGCGGGCGGATTCCTAGTCCTAGTGACGTCACCCTGATCAAAACACGCACCGCTCCACTGGAATGCCTATATCGTTCTACATTGTGACGAAGTACATTGTATGACATTCCTTGAATTTGTATCGGACCCCAGCGATAGCGCACTGGTGGTGCTGAACTGGAAAGCGACTCCGTGGATCAAAACGGCGGGTTAAAGATGGCTTAAGACATGGCTTACCTCCTTCCAACAGGCACAGGGAGAGGACGATCCAGAACGCACGCATCCTCCTCGGTGTGTCGGACCCGCTTTCCCTGGAGAAGCTGCCGAATTGTAGTTGATTCACCCGAACTTCCCGGGCAAGAAAAAAAAAAAAATCCGCCTAGCAGATTATATTGGCGAATGAAAAGAAAAAAAAGTTTTTCTCCTGAAACTTCCCCCCGTTTCTTATCACTGCTTCTTATTAATGATATTTTACTGATTCAGAAGCGAACGCAAGTATTTTTTATACTTGTTTCCGAATCGGGTCGATTAATCTAATTCTGAAAATGGATTAAAATCGTAGTAGCGAATTTTAAGCCTATATTGCACAGTACAGTGAAGTATAGAGGGATGCGTTTCCTACTGTCTCTCCTTTCCCATCTGATCGGTTTCAGTGATAATCCACACTGATTGCTACCTGATTTGGGATTTGGGATTTAGCTCTGTCAAACTCGGATGGGAGGAGATTGTTCGGTATAAATTCACTGACCCCTCCCCTTTGTCAAATTTCTATTCTGAAGCGAACGAGGTCCGGCCCCTGGCTCCTCCCTCTGCTCATCCATTGGCTGCTCGGCGTTCCACACGGAATTCCAAAAAGGTAAGTAAACTCAGTCAAACGCATGGAGAAGTTTGCGAAACTTTCGTCAGCACAAAACACGTTGAGCTTTAAAGACAGCTGGGTGGGGGGGGGGGATGTTTCTTCCTGACCGTTTATTGGTGTGAAATAAAACAAAAAGCCGTTTAGGTAAACAGCACACAACACCCCCTGTGCGAAATGTGCCAGCTAGTAACCGAGACACGGTGCTGACAGACAAGCCTCACTTTGTACAGTTTAGTGTTTTTATTTCAACGATACAAATAATACGAATTATGATAGGCAGGAGTACGCACCACCACGGCGTCAGCGTAGCGTCAGAAACGTCTTGTGAGACGCATTTTGCCAAGTGGAGCACAGCTTTGCAAATTTGCATTGGCTGTCGAGAATGATCCCTCATTAGTGATTGACTGACAGGGGACAGGCAGCTGTGTGGAGGTCGACGGCCCCGGGCGGGCGTTTTTTTTTGCAAAATGTTGTTTGTGAAAAATGGGGGAAAAAACCCACTGGCGCTAACCTCAATAAACAAGGCACTTCCCGTGTGAAAATCAACGGCAAACACCCCCTTCCGTGCCAGCATCTGGCCATTCAGGGGAGCCGAATCAACAGAGCAAACAGGCAACGAAAGGTGGCTGATTGAACTGTGCAGCCTGGCAATTAACGCGTCCTTCATTCAGCATCTCTGCAATACGCAACACACGATCAAAGCCAACCGCGCACGTTAGCTCTGAAGATTTACAAAACATTCTGATTGAGTTTTTGTTTGTTTGTTGTTGAAAGTTTCCTGCTGCGCAATTTCGTGGCTCTTGTCGTTTTGTATTTTAATTGAGCGCTCCCTTAATTCAATGCGCTCAATGAAGCCGTGCAGATAACGCGTTAGCTTCAAATTAAAAAGAAGTCAGAAAAGCCCAATGAGACACATGTATAATAATAAAATAATAATAATAATAATACTGGCACTAAGACTAATAATAAATAGCGCTCATATTTCCGTAACAGTCCTACTGTTTAAAATGCATCGTCTTTTTACGTCAATTTAGGAGTGAGAATGATCAGGTCGACGCCAAAAAGTTTTTAAAACAACCGAGTCTCGCTCAGTGGGTTAGATTGACACGTCTGATTGATTTGAATAGTTCTTCATTAAAAATCAAAACGTCAGCAAAACTTGTGTTAGACGCGGTCTGTTTCTCTTAGCACTCTCCTAGTGATTTAACCTATTCGGTGCCATCGTTCTCCTTGCAGTATTTTTTTAACTCGCGTAATGTCCCTGCTGTTTTAATTTTCTCTATAACTGCATTGCTGCAAGCGCAAGAGTTAAGTCTAATCGAATTACAGAAATACAGCTTTTGTAGTGTTTTTTTTTTTTTTTTTTTCAAAGCGAAACGGATGCGGTGTAATGGGTCAGGCGTGCTGGACTGTCAGCTGCTGAAGACGGGGGGGGGGCGGTTTGTATAGGACGCTGCTGGTGAGAAACAAAGCAAACTCCGGTTAACCCAATAAAACAACACTCTCTGTGTGAATGTCTATCATCTGGTCATTTACTTTGTGTTAAATGGATTAGGGTTAACAAACACAACACAGCGACAAAAGGTAGCCAATATAACTAAACTGCCAACACTTCCATGTTGATTTTCTCGTGCAATAAATAAATTGACTGCTTAAATAAGGAAAGTAAGGGAAACTTTAAACACAATGATCATATATATATATATATATATATATATATATATATATATATATATACACACACACACACACACACACACACACACACACACACACACACACACACACACACAGAATCCAGAAACAATAAATAGCTCTATATTCAAGGATCCGACAGGATATCCGTCAATCATTAAAAATACTTGGTTTCAGGAGACTGGGTTTCAGGATGCTGGGCGGTACACCGGGAGAGACTTGGGGTTTGATTCAGCTACCTCACACTAGGTCTCCCGCTGGTCTCCAGAAACCAGCTTTCAAACTGCTTTTCCTGAAAAAGGGGCTTTACACAGTCAATACCAGGGCAAAGTACAAGTCTGTTCAGATTACACTGCGAGCTTGGGTTGAGAGGAAACATCTTTAAACATGTTTATGAATGATGTTACACTGGTCTCCTGAACAGCGTTTCCACAGACAGCAGGAGCGACTCCAGTAAGCAATTTCAGATAAGGGTGCAATACTGGTTTGGTAAGTCACTCTGCTTGCCGTTGTACCGCCCCACATGGGGGGGGAGGGGGTGGGGTATATAGAGGGGATTGATTCCTGTTCAATTCCAATTTCAATTTCTTCAAAGGGCAAAAGTGGAAGACAGTTGATGAGACAGTTGTGGAAGTGTGGCATTCACCAGGCTGTAGTGTGTGCGTGTGTGTGTCTGTGTCTGTCTGTCTGTCTGTATACTCGTACGTGTGTGTGTTTACAATGGCTTTGTTATTTCACATACTAGTGTCCACACGACTGCATTGCGGTTCTGTACATAACACTCAAACAAAACGCCTGCATCAATTCAGAGGCTGGAAGTTGTTCTGGAATGGGATAATGGCTCTGATTAACACGACAGCTGCCCCAAAGACATTTTGAAAAAATGTGGGAGCCGGTCCTGCTGCCCCACAGGTGTGTCCCTGAACAGGGTGAGAGGGAAAGGAGGAGGCCTCATTTATCCACCCCATCTTCCCCTTCACCAGCTCTGGAAGTGTCAGGAAAACCTGCTCTGTTCCCAGGCCCCCAGCGGGAGCACCAGGCCTCGTCTCCATGGTTGCGGTAGGCTCAGGGAAGCAGGCCGTGGAGCCCCATTGAAGCAACAGCGGGGCGAGAGAGAGGCTAACAATCAGGGCCTGCCAGAGAAGAGTCCTTTTCATCCCTGCATTACACGCTGGGGTCTGCTGGCTGCTTTACAACTGGACACATATGGGCTGAATCTCACAGCTCCCAGAGGCACCGTGGGAGAAGAGAGACTGCAAATGAAGATGTGAGGGGACTGGACTGGCAAGAGGGAGGCAGGTTGGCAGGGAGGCAGGGAGGGAGAGAAGCCGTTTAATTGTGACATTCTGGACCAGATTGCGACACACACAAACGCACACACACACACAAACACACACATATCACAACCAAAGCTAATCCATAAATAACTGTAAAAAAACCCTCCCTGGAAGCTATGTTTGTATCAATAATGAGAGCCCCCTGTGGTACACCAAGAGTCTTTCTGAAGGGTTCTGAGTCTTGTTCCTCCCATCCTACCCTCAGTATGTTGTAGCCATTAATAAGCGGTTATCCTGATACAAGTTTACCACTGTAAATTTGCACAGAAATTTAGCAGCTTTTCCCATGACTACACTATGCCTTATATATCATTTACCATGGTTTGCCATGTCTTTAATATGCTTTACCAACACTTCTCAGGTCTTTACAATGCTTACCAATGCTTTACCATGCTTCCACTCTGCTTTATTACACATTGCTTTTGCTTTTACTATGGGGGAACTTTATAGGGGGCAGTGCAGGGTCATTTGGCAAGTCTTGTTGAACCACCTGGGGTCTTCGATGAATGACTAGCCTTAATCGCTATGGTAACTATAGCGGCCTAGTGCTGGGTGTGCAGCCCCATGCTGGAGCACTGTGACAGGAAATGATGTAGAGGGACTATGGTCCCAGCAGGTCAGGAAAAGAGGAACCATCTGTTTTTAGGCATGGGACCATATTAAAAGCTGGCAGTGCCACATAGGGGAGCCACCAACAAGTATGACTGCAGCAGCTTCAGTGCACTGGTTATAAAAATAACAACAACAAATAAACAAAGGAACTGGAGAGAGGCAGTCAAGTTAAACATGAGCGGGCCAGCTTTCAAAAAAATGGGTCAAATTTAGTAACCAATGGAGCAGAAACTGGCACACAGAGAGAACCCTGGTCTTCAGAAGCATGTGAGGGGAGGGGTCACAATATGCTTGCTTTGAAGAGTGTTGAGAGAATGCATTTCTGCCGTTTCCTAGCCATGGATTTGGGGGTTTATTGTTTCGCCCTCCATGTGTAGCCATTCAGCGTCTTTAAAAAGCTTGGCAGTTTCGATCTGTTCCCTCTCCGGAAGAATCCGTTTGATCCTGAGGCAGCTTTTGTGATGCGACCAGCAGGAGGCTGGAGTGGAAGCCTGGGCCCCGTTGTCCGGGTAACCCAGTGAGGCCTAGCACTGCAGCTAGGAGCCTGTGTTGATTTCAGTGAGGCAGTGACAGGGAATGATGAAAGAGGGTAAGATAAGCAGGTCAGGATGAAAGTTACCATCTGGTTTTGAGGTTGGGTTTATTTGGAACTAAAGGATCTTACCCCATGGATTTTGATAGATTGATAAAGGAACCCCCTTGAGGAATTATTGGTCCAATTTTTCTCAGCCAAATAGTGCACACCATCCCCAAAGGAGTCCTTCCTCCCTACTCTCTTATAGACCCCTTCAGTCACTGTTTAAGTGCACCATGTTAAGTTTCCCATCTATGTATCTATTTTTATAATGCATGTATGTTTAGGCTGGGCAACTTTGGAATGCATTTTTATCCTCTAAACATCGGCTAAAGTAAAAGCATAGCAAATAAAGCCTGCTGAAAGCATGGACAAGCACAGGCAAAGAAATGTGTATCCCAGAGGTATGGGACAGCATATTAAAAAGCACAGTATAACCACAGGAAAAAGCACTTCACTTTTTTAATGTAGTGTGGTAAACCTCCGTAAGGGTCATAATACATGAAGCATCCAAAGAGGATGAGAGTCTGTAAGGGATTTTCTCATGAGGGTGGAAGAAGCGAAGGCAGGCCTGTGCCAGGCAGGGGGCTATTCATCCCAGACAGGACATGATGAAGGAGTGGGGAGGGGGAACGGACGGCAGCAACACGGGAAACCATCTGCTTTAGCGGCTGAGGGACTCCCACCCTGCACGACCCTGACAGAGCTCAAAGACACCCCGCGTGTGTGCCTTCATATTTCAACAGGAAGACACAGGCCTTGGCTTTCTCTGCCTCCTTTCTCCAGATCTCCGCCTGGTTCCCAAGCCTTGCATTTTTCACTTGTGATGGCAGTTTTAAATTGTTTTTTTTTTTTTTTTTTTTTTTTTGGGAGAGTGGAATTTTCTGTCTCAGGTCAATAGAACGCTGCAAAGACTCTCTTTCTCCCCTGGGGTGGTTAGATTCATTATTAATGAGACTTAAACCCTAACTCTAAAAGCTCTTCGGTGTGTTTCCCTCACCACACTTAAACTACAGAGTCTGAATGCATCTATTCAGAGATGTAGTGTTGTGTTTCAAATGCTCAGACAGACAGATAGACTGAGGGCTTCGCTCACATTTCAGACTTGGCCTCCTTGTAATTGTTCTGATTTATCCCCTGTACTGGGGCTGCCAGAGGTGGGGCAGCTGTGTTTAAACACACCCCTCCCCTTTACTTCTCCCCAGTGTACATGAATGCACCCTCTCCCAAAAGGCTGTCTTCATAATGGGGAGGAGAGACGGTCCATTCACTAATCAAACCTTAATATCCAACCATCTGGTGCACATTTACACCGAATCAATTAGCTCTTCCATCATGAAGGAATGCTGATGAGTGGAAAGCACACAGCCTTCCTTTCTCAGAGCCCGGCTGTCAGATCTGTGCACACTGAGCTCAGCTTCAGATTACCGGTAAAGACAGCTGCAAAAACATACAGATTACTCAATAGATGGTTACAAATGCATGCACGTATATATGAGGGATGATATGTTATGAGTGTTTATTAGGGTTAAAGACAGAGAGTGCCTTTAAGCAGATGCTGTTGAATAGAAGCTGCTGTTATAACAACATACGTTCGTGGTCAGACGGTTTCTTCAAAATCTTGAGACCTCATTGTAGCGTGTTTTGCTGACTAATTGCATGCAGTTAAGGTTTATTATTTTATTATTTTTTTAAATAAAAATTGCAGGAGACTCAAACAGAATTTGACTACTTTTAGAGAAATGTGCCTTTGCACTAGTTCTATAAAATTGCTGTGCTGTAATAATATATATATATATATATATATATATATATATATATATATATATATATATATATATATAGTACACTTTATTGAAATAATCAGATCACACTCTAAATAACTTTTGAGAGATTCCTTTTTTTATTTCAAACCGTCAAAGAAGATGTTTCTCTCCATATTGCTGATGGCAGTTCTGCTGCCTGAGCTCCCTTCAGATCACTCAATTAACACAACTTTAATTAACGAAGCAGCCAGTGGGCCATTTAAACTACACTGAGTGAAAACAAGCAGGCAATTGCTTAAGGAAGCTGTTTGTGAGAAAACAACACGCCCTTTATTTTGAATATCTCCTCCTCGTCTCTCTTTGTTTGCAACCCTGTTGTTTTAGCAGCCTGCTTAGCCCGGGCCCTCCCCTGCCATTGTAACCCAGAGCCGGGCAGACACCGGGGATAACCGCCCACCCTGGTCGCCATGGAGAGGGGCCGGGGGTCACCGGGTCAAGAGGGAGATGTTATGCTTTGGAGTACGGTTCATTAAATCTTTGGTCAGGTTCATTAAAAGCGTGGCCCAGACATTCCAGGGGACTCCCTTAATATGGCAGGCCCATTACCAGCTAACAGAAAACCGCCTTTACATCTCCTGGGTCCCCGCTCCCCACACCCTCCTCTCAGGCATGCCTCAGTGTTCCCCCACAATGGGTCCATCTGTTTGAGGCCTTGCTTTCTCCTGCTGCCTGCTGGGAGGGCAGGAAAGAGACAAGCAGTGGAGGTAAGTTGTCTTCTCCCCTCTCCCCCCCCTCTCTCTCTCTCTCTCTCTCTCTCTCTCTCAGACCCCTTCTGCTGCTCTACACGTGGCCAGTGGCGGGGGGGGGTTGTGTTTTTTTTAGGCATTTGACCTGCTCCATAGAGAGAGAGATTATAAAGAATCCAAGAACAGTAAGTAGCTCTCTATCCAAGGAGAATCAGGATCCAACAAGATCCTCATCAATCACTACAAATACTTCACCAAGAAGAAAAGTAATTGACTAACTGGTAATTGAATAATTAACCTTCTTCAGAGATCACAGTAGAAAGAGGTAGCTGTGTCCCGACCCCCTCCCGACATCGCTGGCCGATGGGTGATTGATATCCAGCCTCTGTTTGCAACGTGTGTTTGACGGCACAGTGAAACCCTCACACACAGTGAAACCCTCACACACAGACCCTCACACACAGTGAAACCCTCACACACAGACCCTCACACACAGTGAAACCCTCACACACAGACCCTCACATACAGTGAAACCCTCACACACAGACCCTCACACACAGTGAAACCCTCACACACAGACCCTCACACACAGTGAAACCCTCACACACAGACCCTCACACACAGTGAAACCCTCACACACAGACCCTCACATACAGTGAAACCCTCACACACAGACCCTCACACACAGTGAAACCCTCACACACAGACCCTCACACACAGTGAAACCCTCACACACAGACCCTCACACACAGTGAAACCCTCACACACAGACCCTCACACACAGTGAAACCCTCACACACAGACCCTCACACACAGTGAAACCCTCACACTCAGTGAAACCCTCACACACTTTCGTCTCTTATGGGAGAAATGAATTTAGCCTTACAGAACGAGCAGCGCTTTAAATCCATTTGGGAATATATCCCGTAGCAACTACATCGAGGGTCTTAAAATCAAGTTAAGCACAGATTTTATGAGGTTTTCTTTTTTTTTTTTTTTTTTTTTTTTGCATTTTGTTTATATCTACACCAGTACAAAATATTTGTGTAAGAAATAAACAAATAAAAGCAGTGGTTCTTTTTTGTTTGTTTGTTTTTGTTTTTTTAATGTCAACTATGCTCTATATTATATTGTATAAATTGCCTGGCTTTATATGAATATTTTTTCTATATATATATATAATTTAAAAAAATGCAAAATTATGAATGACATATAACACAATGAAAACACTGTTGTTTTATTATTTTATTTAAACATTTTTTAAAAAGATTTCTTGACGATACAAAACCAATTTCTTAGTAAGTTACAGAACTAAACTGCAGCAATAGCATTTCCAGTATATAACATATAAACACCCCACATATATTGTCATTATTAATAATCATACCTTGGTCATTTCAAAAGGCACAGTAATCTGCTACAGTCAAAAAGTAATCTTAGTGAAGTACACTAAAGTAGCCACCAGGTGGCATAATGTAAAAGTCCCATTCAAATAAAAGGTGACTATAAGAGTGCTAAATGTCAAAGTGGAATGAGGCAAGTTACTTGCATCACATCACTAAATACACACAGAGCATCGGACTGGGTGCTGTACGGTACAAGCGGATATCCACCGGGTGCATAAAAATCAGCTTTTTATTAACAATATAGAACTGCATAAGAATAATTAAACAGTAGAGATCATTTTTAATGAGGCGTATTTCCCATCTGATACTAAGACATTTCACGTGGCTGTACCACAGCAACACAAGGGCTTAGTGCTTTCTATTATAAATATCTAACTGGACACCCAAGGACAGAGCAAAGCTGATTGCACATCCCCTCCACCTGCTCTTTGAACAGAGAGCCCCCCCACCTCCCTACAGCTGAAGCCAAGAAATAAAAGCCCATCTCCAGCAATGCATTACGTTCAAGACGTGAGCCCCACACCGCGTTTTACCAAAAGCAAATGAATACAGTGCTGCAGTTCGAATCTGACACAACACACGCAACATAGAGACTCAATCGAGGGTGCACACACAGCACTTTGTGCCATTCACCCTCAACATGAGGTAGCTGTGAAATCAACAGAATTACTTAATCAAGAGGCGCACCGTATATAAACAGCATCAAATCTTACAACATACTTATTTTTAAACAGTTTTTCTTGAAATGGAGTAATTGCAATAGCATTGCCCCTGGACTGGTATATTGCCAGTGAGGGCATGCTTGTGTTAAAAGCAGGGAATTTGAAGACAGCTTCCAAGACTGGCACTTTGTCCTGAAACGCACGCAGCGTTTGCACCCACACCAGTAGACTGGGCCTCCTGTCCACTGCTGCAATCAGACTGCCTCTTTTTTGGATTGCTCCACAGGAACTGTATAGACCCTGCGGATGGAAGACAGGTCAGTGCTGTGTAACGAGTGCTTTCAAGTGAGACAGAGAAAGAGAGAGTCAGAGACTCTACTTAGCAACTAGGGCAGGGGCAAGGGCAAATGTATGTGCAAGACATAAACCCATCTGAATGGTATAACAGGAGCAGGGAATATCTCAGAACAGCAGCTCAGCTTCTTCTTCATGTACCCATGCAGTCTCTGTTACAAGGGGGTTATTCCTCTTCATGTCTTTGATTTTACTGTTATTATTATGAACTGATTTCCGCAATACTACCAAAACACATAAAAGCACCAGAAAACAATTATCCAAAAAACGTCCCAAATAGCACAATTCAGTGACTCGGTCCGTCAGCAACGATCGAGCGCATGTGCTTACCCTTGCGGTTGTGAGTGGCGCCGCTTCCCAATCAAAATGCCTGCTGAATTTCAAAAGAAAGAAAAGGGGGAGGCTGTTACTTGGTGTTGAACTTGCTATCAAAGATGCTACTAATTGGGTGTGTTTGAAATACTGCAGAAAGTCTGGTGCAAAAGACTCTCTAACTCTCGAAGCATAAACTCGGATATCATACAGAACACACACAAAACGACGTTCAAAACCGTACTACAAGAAATTGTAGGAAAACGTGGATGTAATGAATTGGCTGGTGAGCTCTCCCTGTCCATTCACATCTGTGTTAGCAAAACCTGCCGTGCCTCTTCCACATAGCAAAGAAATAAGGGAAACAGGCTGTACCTATAACAAGGGCAGTGAGGCCCGCCAGCCCTGCAGCGACTGCAACAGGGATGATCCAAGAACTGGGGCTCGACTGAGCATCTGTTAAAACAACCACATGTCAGATTAGCAGGGACTTGAAAGAACAAGAGACCATTCCAGAAAACGGGCTTGGCTACAAAACCCTAACCCCTAACCTGAACCCCAACCCCAACCCCAATCGCATGAATCCTGAACCCCAACCCTGAATCCTGAACACCAACCCCGAATCCTGAACACCAACCCCAACCCCAAATCCTGAACACCAACCCCAAATCCTGAACCCCAACCCTGAATCCTGAACACCAACCCCGAATCCTGAACCCCAACCCTGAATCCTGAACCCCAACCCCAAATCCTGAACACCAACCCCAAATCCTGAACCCCAACCCTGAATCCTGAACCCCAACCCTGAATCCTGAACCTGAACCCCAACCCCGAATCCTGAACCCCAACCCTGAATCCTAAACCCCAACCCTGAATCCTAAACCCCAACCCTGAATCCTGAACCCCAAAACCCCAACCCCATAAATCCTGAACCCCAACCCTGAATCCTGAACCACAACCTGAATCCTGAACCTGAACCCCAACCCTGAATCCTGAACCCCAACCCTGAATCCTGAACCCCTAACCATAAAGCAGTTCACCTCCATTGTATCGTTTGCCGAAGCTCTTTGTTTTTTGTACAGATGCTCACCTGTGGAAGGCTCCCTTCGGGTTTTCAACACATCTGTAAAAACAATAAGTATATTAATTTGATTATTACAGGCTTCCCCTCAACTTCCACGCACATCACATATATTGTTAAGGGGTCCGGGAATCCTAGATTGCTGTTAAATACTCGAATGCAGTCCAGCTTGTGCTAAGGTGCAGGGGCAGCCACTTCAAAACAGCCCCTTAGTCTTACTGATGTAGTCCAGCTGCAATATTGAAACATCTTAAAGTTTCAAGGAAGTGGAAAGAAAAAGCGAACAACCAAAATATTGGCCGCACTATAAAAGGGGGAGCAGTGATAACGTTAACAAAGCTAGGCTCTATATATATATATATATATATATATATATATATATATATATATATATATATATATATATATATATATATATATATATATATCTTACCTTTAACATAAACTTCATGAAGGTCTTCATCGTCTTCATTTTAACAGTTTGGATGAAAAAATAAAATCAAATAATATGAATGAATAAACAAACACACACAATAAATCAATACACACAGATGGGAAGATGTAGCACACTTAGTTGAAGATGATGAAGGAATCTGTGGTAAATTCAGATTACCGGATGCCTCTAAAAGAAGCAGATCTGTGATCGTCAGAATGAACAGCCGTGTTATTTACCTGAAAAGTCTCCCGAATAACCCTCTGTTTCCAAAGAGGCTGCAACAAAGAGGGCAGAGAAACGGTTAGAGCCGGACTGGAAATGTCTAACCCTAGTCTGCATTTCAGTACACTGGACGATCAGCCAAGACGTCCAGACAGTGGTGAGATATGTTTGAACACTATTCATGCTAATCGTTGCATTGTACCCTTCTTTTATTCAAAAACATGAGTTATTCCTTATTGGAAAGAAAACGGACAGCATGGTAAAACCACAACAGAACCGAACCCCTACCTGCAGCTTTTAGCAAGACACACAAGATCAGGATCCGCAGCATGGTGGAATACTGGAACACAGAAGGACTGGGGTTATTATTTATCATATAAAATGAAAGATATAACAATCAGTTCATAGTAGTAACTTGTTTGTTTTGTATTATGTTGTTTACAGGAGTAACGTAGTGAAACTAGCACTTTGTCTCTCTTATCTTAAGAAGGAATTCTTATCTGCTCCTGGAGCCGAGCCAGTTGTGAACTTTGCAACCTGACTTTTACAGCATGGGAAAAACAAACAGCTTAAATGTGAGTCTACAGTATACCAGGAAATGTGGTGTTGTGCTTTATTGAATCCATTCTGAGACACCGCCACTAGAGGGCAGAGTGTGTCACAAAATGAAAGGGTGTCCCCCTCAATCAGAAGACTGTAAAGTCATAAATATTTGGCGAATCACACCCATAAAACCTATTTTGATCCAGAAATATTGGTGACCTGTTGCAACATACTAAGCATGCATTATCAGTGGAGTTTGATATTTGTGCAAAAAAGGTTTGCGGTCCTTTACTTTTTTCATATAAAAAAAAACACATCAAAAGTGTAATCCCACCTTATTTCTATTCAAAGGACATTTTGCCTACAAGCTTGTTTTTGCTGGAGTGGAGAGCTGGTGTGTTGCTAGTCTCATTGCTGGATTCTTTGAGAACCCTTTCCTTTTCTATCCCATGCACTAAGAGATATTTTGCAAACTGTTATATTTAAACAATCAACACTGATATTTACAAAACATTCCCATGAACAGAATTATGCAACAGGACACAATTCAAGTTTATCGTGTCACATTCGCAGTTTCAAACACTTCCATGCATATCTCAAGGACTCTATCGATAGGATCCATTATTTATTAATGTACATTATAATAAGAATAATAATAATAATAATAATAATAATAATAATAATAATAATAATAATAATAATAATAATAATAATAATAATAATAATAATATGCATTTACCATAGTTTAGCTTTTTACCAGATTGGCTCAGCTACACTTTGCCATGCTCTTACATTTCTAACGACGAAGGAAACACGTCTATATGATATTTAAGACAAAGTCTTTTCCTCTCTTTAATTAAAACACCACCCCTTAACTTCCTCGACTTCTTACTCTGACGTTAAACAAGTCAGCTTCCCATTTATCAATTGTGAGACCCCTTCATCAACTTTTAAAATAGCTCCCACAGCGAACATCTGCAGACTGGACAATAGCCCTCGCTGAGCAGAGTGGCGGGGGAGGAGCCTACCACGTGTGGAGTGACGTTTCCTTAGTAACCAGCTGCTGCTGACACACAGTAAGGTACAGGAGCAATGAACAGCTGTCTGATTACAGGAGGAGAAGGAGGAACTAGAAAATAAGAGAACAAAACATATCAGGATTTTAGTCACGTGTGCACAACAGGTGTACCAAGACAGGAAGTGAATGTTGTTTTTTTTTTTTTTTTTTTTTTTATTGTGCAAAATGCAAAACAAAATTATGAAATGAAGGAAATACTGGTCAAAAAAAATAATGACGAATTAAGTTAGCAGACAGTGTCTGATCACGTTTAACCATCTGTGTGCTGATGTAACGTAGACACTGCCATCCCAAGGTGGGAACCACTAGACTAGACACGACATGCCAACCTGTCAAGCCCCTTTCACACTGACATGCTCTAACGGGTTTGGACCTGGTGTCATGTGGGTCAGCTACGTGATTTGGTAAAGCAAGGGTGACAGGCAGACATTCACAGCGTGCGTATCAACGCCCTGGAAGCAGCTTGCTACAGACGCTTCCATCCAGCCTTCTCTGGACTGAACCTCCGGCCCAGACGTTGATTAGAGCGAATGCTGCTTCATTCCCGCTGCGATCTGTGTCTGTATCTCAATCAACAACAATATGGCTGAAAAGAATAAACAGAAGCGCTCCCTGCGGAAGTGAAACCTTCACTTCACTCTTTGTTATTTTGTCGGTTTACGAACGCCCTTCATGCCTTTTGTCTCGCTCAACCCGGGTCAAAGTGTGTCGACCCCTACACGGGATTCTGACCCGGGTAGCCAGAGCCTGGGTCCGGACCCGGGTAAGAGTGCCAGGGTGAAAGGGGCTTTAGTCTGGGTACCCAGGGCCTATTTCCAATGTGAGACTGTGAGGAACTAAAATCCTTTAGCACAGCTTCACATCTTGCGCAGAATACACACTGTTATATTTTTAAATCTCTGATAATATAGTAAAATGAAATCTAGCAGGTGTTAGATAGCCTAATACTGTACAGTGCAAACAGTAAGGGGTTGTGCGCTAAAGTTTTTGTGCTGTGGCAAGGTGCTACATTGCAAAGTTCTGCAACTTTGCATTATACATATAGCAAGCTTCCTACCCACTGCACCATTTAATATGCACACCACTGAGCCTACTCCTAAGCTAGAGGCAGATTCAAACACACCTGCATCATACATCTCTGCCCCAGAATTCAATTGCATTTCCCAAAGGCACAGCAAGCACGGGGCAATTAGAGCACAATGCTATAATATCAGCGTTCTCTAAAGTGCTGTACAGTCCAGAACGAATCAACCCCTTGGATGTCAGACTAAACCAGATTCTCCAATCTCACCCTATAGAGCCATTCCAGTCCCCATATGTTTTTTCAGCCAGGTTTTCCCCAACTAATTTAAGACTGGGCTGGAACAAAGTCCTAGACTGGAATAAACGTCAAGAGACACCTCATGGCTAGTTCTGTTACAGCAACTCAAACGCAGCAGGTCCAGTAACAAGTGACCGCTGTGACCTAGCACCTGCATGCAAACTACAAACTCTGAAGAAAAAGCTGATACAACAAAAAGGAAACATCCTACCTTTCACAGCATCAAGGCACCAGCGTCTTTTATATTGTTCAATAACAGCGTGAACTCCAGAACTCCCTGCTGCCAAACTACTATGCAAACAAACAGGTTCAGCAGCTCTTGCAGAGCCTCTGCTCTCCCGCACTGTACAGACTGAAACGTTCCCTCCTTGTTGTATTTTCAAGGACTGCTTCTACATTGCCGAGAAGCAAGAGAGGGAAATGATACAGGAAGCAGACTCTGAGTCCGATGCATTATTAAACCACAGAAAACATCCGCTAAAAAAAACTAGAGTAAGATGTTCTAAGAAAAGGAGATCATCTGATGCAATTCACAAAGACACGTTTAAGTACTTTGTAACTATGCATGATAACACTGTATTGACTAAGTAACTGCTGTGTAAATACACAGTAAATGCGACAGACTTTAATTTTACCAACGAGATTGCAGAACACACTTTGGATATCCCAAACCCCTTCTTACCTTCTCTGGGCTTTGTTTCTCACACAACTGTTTTTTCTATGTGAAGAAACATAGTCAGACAGGAACTGAGTGAAGAAGAGTCAGCATTATAATGTTTCTCCGAATTCTCGCTTTGATAATGATCATGAAAGCAGAACTTAAAATTGTCTGACTCAAACATTTCTCTGTAAAGCTGTAACCTCAGCGCCTTTTCACATCTCCGCTTCGTGACAAATTTGACTTTATGATTGGTTTTCTGCGAGTCCAACTCAAAACTACTCGATTTTGTTTGAAACAGCACACGGTGTCTGCTGATTTGAATTCTCTAAAGTAAGTTTTCATGACTTGCCTCACACTTAAAGGGGGTTGCTGGTTTTTCGTGTGGGGTATACTATCCTGCGACATAACGCAGCACAGCTGTTCTGCTCTGTGGTTACACTGTGGAAGTGTGGATCACCTCAATTGGGTTTTCCCCTCCTTGTGTTCAATGCTGCAGGTGCTACATGTAACCAATACTGTATTAATAGACAGCTCTCTGGTCATGGCAGGCATGCAAAGCGTTTGCCCCTGCTTCCTTGTAAAGCTTTACCATGGAAATTTTGCTTTCACAATGCGTTTCCCATAGCTTACCCTGGCTTGCCGTGTTTATGAATATGCTTTAGCATATTTCACTATTCTTCACAATGCTCACATATGCTTTATTAAACTTTGCTTTTACAGAGGTGAACTTTCATGAGGGTTGGCAGTCAAAGATCAGATATTTCTATTGGAACTACAAAGCGGGTGTTTGCAGAAACTATGCACGCGTTCTTATATTCTCCATCTGTACTGCCTCTGATGTAGACACGCTTGTGCAGTTTGGCTAATATGGAGATCATTTTATCCCACTTTGAATTGGTTTAATGTGAGCACCAAAGCGAAACAGCTTCAGTGTGCTGTTCATTATTGTGAGATGTGAGAAATCATACAAGACTGCGTTGTATAACGATGGCGAGCAGAGCCTGGTCAGCACACCGCACCGCACGCTTCTGCTACTAACGCTGCAGCATCAAAAGTGACTGCCTTGAAATTAGCATGGTACTGGAGGGGTCGACCTGAAACCGGGCTACCGTGCCACCTGGCATGTCCTTCAGTTGCTGGGCTGTGTTGTACTGGACGTGGATCCTGGTGGTCTGGAAAGCGACTACGTAGACCAAGTCTGAACCTGAAGGGGAAGGCAGGGGTGGCACCACATAGCTGAGCCCCCAGTTGGGGGCAGGGATGAGCTGTTGAAACCCATAGTGACACTTTGACTTGTTTTGAGGGGAGCAGGTGAAGACTTTAAAAACTATTTTTCTAACACTAGCAAGCACTTTCAAGGATGAAAATAAGACTCCGCTATTGCACAACAGTTTCACCCATTCCAGGACAACCTTATTTCCATCCCTGTTCTTGTTAGTATGAGAAACCTTATCACTAGTCATTTTGCGTACCTTTTTAGTTAATTTTAAGCAGATTCCGTGCTAAACTAGACGCAAGACAATAGATTTAAAGCAGGCGTGTCCAATCCACTACAGGTTTAACAGGTACAATGAGATAATGAACGACTTCAGGGCGTGGACGGAGATTTAATTGGTTCAATTAAAAACAAAATAGAAACAGGCGTGGAAGGGATAGCTTTGGCCACCTCTGGTTTAAACGCTTGGGGATGAAAGAGCCGCACCGAAGACCAAGGAGTTCTTAAAGAGCCATATTGAACACAAAAGAAAATAACAAATGAAAAAAAGACCGTTGAACAAGACTTCCACGCCCCTTCGGCGTTTCGACACCTAACAGCACTCAGCTGTCCTGTCCTTTGGGAGTCGTGTTTGCGCTCTGTCACGCAGCTCAGATTAATATGCTATAGGAATAGTTTTGGGTTTTTTCTGTCTAGACTCCAGACCCTCCTTCCTGTTTAATTCTCTATTATTTTATTAAATCGCTCAATACAGCTGTCTGCCCGCCTAAATTCATTTTTAATTCTTTAATTCAGAAATCCATCTTATATCCAAAGGGTTTCGTAAAAAAAAAAAAAAAAAAAAAAAGCATTCGCGTCTCCTGCGTGCTTCCTTAATTAAAGAACACATTGTAAATAATGTCGCGCATTCACTCATAGACGAGACTACTTGGAATGAAGAAGTACACAGAACAGGGACTCTGAGGTGTACATTTACTAATTAGAAGCATTATTGTTATAATTAGCCGTATTATCATTATTATGTTCACTAGTTTAGCCTTTTAAACACACGACCAATTACAGTTAATGCCAAGAAGGTCAGCCCAAGCCAACAATTGAATCTCGGTCCATTAACATCTCCAGCCCCGCAGGTGAGCCGAGTTTGCGATGCTAATTAGAAGCAGCCCACCCCAGACTCGATAAATAGGGACCATTCCCTCCGGGCTAGTTCAGACCGCTTTCAGGTAAGTACTTTTCAAGTGCTAGGATGAACGATGGCGAGGACGGTTTGTAAATAAATAAATAAATAAATAAATAAATAAATAAATAAATAAAACAAACAAACACACGAGTGCATGCGAAACTCTACAGAGTGGTTCTACAGCGTGAGTTGAAAGCTGCGCTTGTTGAAACAGGTCTGGCAGCGCGCAAGGACAGACTGTACTGCACATTGTAACCGTACCTGTACTGTAAGATCGCTCCACTGCCTTGATCCAATACGCTTTCAATAACAAAATCAGCCTTAAAGAACCCGTTGAAGGTGTCGCGCTAATCTATGTAGATGATATATATTTGTTAATATGCACAATACCCCCCTTCAGTCACTGTGTGCATAATTGCGCAATGTTCAGTTTCGTACCTATTTAAATAATGTTTTTTTGTTTTGGCTTTTTTTTTTTTCAAAATTTATACCAGGGCAGCTTTTCGAACTCCATGTAGTCCACACACCGTTTTAAATGTTCTACCGAAGGAGATATCTAATAGGTTTATATGTTGTTTAGCACACGAATTTGTTAAATTGACTAAGTACATCGATCAAACGGATACACAGGCTGCTGTAGAGTGCTTTGATGTGAACGCGGTGCTTTCAGCTGTGCACTCGCCCATGTAAACACGACACAAGTTCTAAAGCCTGTATATTTTGTTTCTTCCAGCAATGTGGCGAAAACTCTTGCTGGTTTGCGCGTTCTCTGTGCTGAGTGGAGGTGAGTCTTCAGTAGTTTTAAATCGCTGGGCTTTTCAGAACGTGGTGATCTGTTTCCCCTTCCCAGCAGTTTCAGTTGTGGAGACCCAAACTTGAACGCTTGCCCTTGTTTTGTCATTGTGTAAATAGTTCTTGTTTTTATCTGCAGCAACAGGCGGTAATGCACGACTTGCTCGTGATACGTGACTATTTTAGGTAACTCTGTACAGGCATTTTATACACACCCATGTTCCTTGCAACTACTGCATAGGAAAACATTTCAAAGCAGAAAGATATATATATATATATATATATATATATATATATATATATATATATATATATATATATATATATATATAATAAAAACACACAGCGGTGAGCAGTAACTGTAAAAATGAAAAAAGAACGGATTACCTCGTTGGAGTTATGCAGGGTGGTTGTCCAAAGTCAATTCCGTTCGAGTTTTGTAAAAGGCGGCTGGTTCTTGGTCATTCCTTTGTGCGACTGTCTCGGCTTGAACTGACTTCCTGTATTGCTGTTTAATTTGGAAGCCGGGGGAGGAATCTTCTAATATTCAGTTGATGAAATTTGAGCCGCAGTGTGAGGTAGCTCTACACACAATGGGTTGGCTATACTATCTGACATTGTGAAACACTGCTGAGCATTCAAATTCAAGGAACCTCAGGTTTTTATAGGATGAGGTTTGCAGTGAGATCAGGCAAATAGGATAATTAACAAACGATGTAGAACATGTGTAACTTTATATAAAGCTTGTATGTCTGTGAGTGAATGTCTGTAAATCAATATAGTTCTGCAGTACATGTAGCTTCTCAAGGGTTTCTTAACTCTCTCTCTCTCCTCCTCCCAGGTTTCTGCTCAGCAAGTCCTGCTGGCAAAGAGTTTGTCAATGTTTTTCTGCAGAACAATGACCCGAGCTCGGACTCGCGCCTGGAGGTGATGATAACCTCGTACTCTGCCTCTACCTTGGTCAAAGTGCAAGTCTACCAGTCCTCTTTCAGGAAGGAGTTCACTCTCTTCGCTGGCCAGAGGATGTCTGTAGAGTTACCAAGGAAGGTTGAGATGCGGGGTAACACCTATTCCTCAAACGCTTACATCGTGCAAGCTGATAAAGAGGTCTCTGTCTTGGCAGTCAGCTGCAGGTCAAGAGCTTGTGTCACGTCCCTGCTTTACCCAGTTGGGTTCTGGGGCAACCATTACTACGCCATCACCCCTCAAGTGCCCCAGCAACAGACCTACAGGCAGATTGTTATCACCAACCACGAGTATAAGAATGACATTGAAATCTCCCTGACCAGCCAGGTCGCTTTTCAAGGCACCCTCTACTCCAAGGGAGATGTGGTGAAGATTACCCTATCTGAGTTTCAGAGCGTGCAGCTGCAGGGTGGCAACAGCTTATCCGGCACAGAAATCAGGACGCGGAAATCCGTGGGTGTGATGTGCGGATTCACCTGCTCCCCTCAAAACAAGTCAAAGTGTCACTATGGGTTTCAACAGCTCATCCCTGCCCCCAACTGGGGGCTCAGCTATGTGGTGCCACCCCTGCCTTCCCCTTCAGGTTCAGACTTGGTCTACGTAGTCGCTTTCCAGACCACCAGGATCCACGTCCAGTACAACACAGCCCAGCAACTGAAGGACATGCCAGGTGGCACGGTAGCCCGGTTTCAGGTCGACCCCTCCAGTACCATGTACATCACAGCCTCCAAGGGCATACAGGTGATCTATTTCTGCACAGGAAGTGTTCCTGGGGCTCTGCCTGCCATCGCCCCCTTCATGATGGGCTTAGTAGACACTGACACATACTGCTTCAGTTACGCCTTCAACGCAATGCCGTCCTTTCAGAATAACGCTGTGGTGGTGGCCAAGGGTGCAAATGGGATCCTGATTGTGCTCGATCAGAAACCCTTGTCCCCAGATGTCCGCTGGAGTCCTGTGAAAGAGTCTGGCTACTCCTGGGCAGTGATGAGCATTGCAAACTCTGGGGATCACAGCATCAGGCAACAGGATGGCATTTTTGGGCTGTACATTGTTGGCACTGCCCCAGAAAGTTCCTATGGATACCCGGCAGTGTGCACAGAACAAAGTAAGACTTTCAATTGAATATTTCAGTCAACATGTAAGAACATAGTTTACCAACGAGAGGTGGCCATTCGGCCAATCTTGCTTGTTTGGTTGTTGGTAGCTTATTGATCCCAGAATCTCAAGCAGCTTCTTGAAGGATCCCAGGGTGTCGGCTTCAATAACATTTACTGGGGAGTTGGTTCCAGACCCTCACGATTCTGTGTAAAAAAAGTGCCTCCTTTTCTGTTGTGAATGCCCCTTTGTCTAATCTCCATTTGTGACCCCTAGTCCTTGTTTCTTTTTTCAGGTTGAAAAAGTCCCCTCGGTTGACATTGTTAATACCTTTTAGGATTTTGAATGCTTGAATTAGTTTGCCGCGTAGTCTTCTTTGTTGAAAACTGAATAGATTCAATTTTAGCCTGTCTGTATATGACATGCCTTTTAAACCTGGAATAATTCTGGTCGCTCTTCTTTGCACTCTTTCTAGAGCAGCAATATCCTGTGACTAGCCATGCTGGTCCACACTCAAGGTTCTAACATTTCTCATTTTAATTTTGTCTTTTTGAGTGTTTTAATAGGATCAGTTACAACAGTAAAATGATAGTAAAAAAAAAAAAAAAAAAATACAATAACTTTAAGTCATGCATAGAGGGTCCTAGAAGTCGGGCATTAGTTTTATCTGCATTTCATGTGACGTTTTAAGCAAATGGCTTTTTGATTTGGGTGCAGATGAGGCGTGACATCGTAATTGTTATAATGTAGCGTGAGCGGAGGAAGGCAGCAGCAGGGCTGGCAGGTGATGTATTCACACATGGAGACATAAGCCCTATAACATGAGCTTTGCAAAGGAGCCGGCTCTCTTGTACAGCGGTATCAGCGCTATGCTTTAGTGCGAGAGGCCCCAGGTTCGTGCCCGCTCTCTGCCTGTGTGTGGGTTGCCTCTCCCTGTGTGATGTGCCTGCCTTAACAGTTAACAAAGATCGCTACGATGCGATACCTGATTTATGGGCGCTCTGTGATCTCTTGGATGCATGTACTGGTTGAATACTCTTAAAGCCAGATATTCTACAAAGCTAGTTTTGGAGGGGTTTTTTTTTTTTTTTGGAGCCAGTTGAATTGGCTTGTGACAGTTGATGTGAGTGAATACTCACTCTAACGATCTATATTTGCAGTTGTGGATCCTTGCCAAGTTGTGCGTTGTGGTTACAACAGCAGATGTCAGGTTATAAACAACAGTGCAGTCTGCGTCTCTGACTCAAGAACCTGCTGGGTGTGGGGCGACCTCCACTATCACACCTTCGATATGACAGATTTCAACTACCGAGGCAACTGCACCTACACCCTCGTCCAAACTCCCTGTGGGAGCTCCAATGCCACCCCCTCTTTCACCATCCAGGCAGCCAATGAAAACATAGGAAGTGCTTCGGTGTCCTTCGTCAGAACGGTCTTCATCATGCTTATGGGAGTCAACATCACAATCGTGAAGGAGGAGCAGGCGTTTGTGAGGGTGAGGCGGAGATTAAGAGTTGATCTCGTGGTGTGGGTGCCATTGTTTGCTTCCTAACTAAATAAACAATGCATTATTTTAACATGGATTACTCCTGAACAGGGCATAGTAAACTATATCCCCTAATACACTACTGCAGTAATATCACAGGACCACTTTAGTGTTTATTAAGAAACAAAGCACTGTTAAGGCGGTTGAAGAGTCACGTGGCTTGGGGTATATTTGCATATGTTGATATTTGTATTGAATTCTGGGCAGGGGAGGGAACGACGACCCAAGCATGGTCCCGGCATCTGTTCATTCATTCAGCAGCAGTATTTATGCTCCATAATTAAGTGTAAGTGTTGCCTCCCTGTTCCCCGTGGCTTGTTATAGTAAGCCAAATTATGCGTGGATTGACCTCGTACAAGTTCGTGCTATGATCACTTATAGGGGAAATACAGCAAGAGCTCCAAGTAGCGTGCTTAGTGTGGTGTGATTTCTGAGGGGATCCATTTTGCTTGTAAACAGTGCTAACTAGTGGGAAACTTGACTAATAACACCAGAAACTTTTTAGGTATTTCTAGGTTTTGTGCATGAACAATTTTACTTCAGTTACATTATGCATTTGAATTTGGCATGCAGCCTACGTCATCCCATTATTTCCTGCTTCTCTTGTGTTTATTTTTTTCAGGTAAATGGTGTTAAGCAGTACCTGCCTCTCGCTCTCCAGGACAGTAAAGTAAAGATCTACTATAGCGGGTCTTTCGCTGTTGTGGAAGCAGACTTTGGTCTTGCAGTGAAATACGACTGGAACCACCACTTGGTGATCAATTTGGCCAGCAAATTCTCGGGCCAAGTTTGCGGGCTCTGCGGCAACTACAACGACAACCCCGCTGATGACTTTGTGACCCCGGATGGCAAAGCAGTATCAAACGAAACTGAGCTGGGCAGGAGCTGGAAGGTGAAGAGGGACGACGGTCCCTTTTGTGTTGACGACTGTAATGGCCAATGTCTGCAGTGTAGCGATGATCTGTCCCAGGCATACGGGACTGTGAGATACTGTGGTCTGCTTGTGAAGCAAGATGGACCTTTCAGAGACTGCCATTCCCGGGTCGACCCTGAAGCTTATGTGCTTAACTGTGCCTTCGACCTGTGTATCTACGAAGGAGACCAAACCCTCTTTTGCCGGGCTCTGAAGATGTATGCTGAAACCTGCCAAGAAGCTGGGATCAAAGTGTATGACTGGAGAGGGATTACACAGTGTCGTAAGTGCATAAAATTGATTGTTATCTCTTCTTTTTACTAGGTTTAGATAGTTATGAACACATTCTGATGTGCTTCCTGAGTGCAGGAACATTGCTGATTAGTTTCCCTAGTTAGACCTTGACTAGATGTGGGTTATGAATTTGTTCATATGTTAACATTGCATACTTTTTGCTTTTTTTTCAGTCAGTTCTGCCATTTAAATCAGCTGTAACATTAACCCTAAAGGTCTTTGATCTCCTCTTTAGCCATGAACTGCCTGGACAGCAGTCACTATGAGTCTTGTGGATCTGCCTGCCCAGCAACCTGCAGTGACCCTGAAGCCTCATCCAGGTGCCAGCTGCCTTGTGTGGAGACGTGCCAGTGCAACGCTGGGTATTTGAGGAGCGGCAATCTGTGTGTTCCTGCCCAACGATGCGGCTGCACCTACCAGGGATATTACTACCCGCCCAATGAGAAGTTCTGGGCTGACGAGAGCTGCACACAGCAGTGTTCCTGTGATCTCTACACAAGCCAGGCGACGTGCAAACAAGCTTCATGCAAACACTCTGAGGAGTGCAGGCTTGTCAATGGGGTGCGGGGTTGTTATCCTTCCCTTAAATCCTTTAAAACCTGCTCAGCTGAGGGAGACCCTCACTACACCACCTTCGATGGACGCTGGTATGACTTCCAAGGCACCTGTAGTTACCAGCTGGTGGCGCTGTGCTCCTACAATCCCAGTTTGACTCCATTTGAGGTGCATGTGCAGAACGACAACCGAGGAAGCACAGTGGTGTCTTACTCCAAGATGGTATGGGTGAAGGTGTATGGCATTGCCATTGAGATTGGAAAAGACTACAGTGGCAAGGTTCAGGTGGGTTGGTTTCAACAGTTTGCTTAAACTTGGTGATGAATTTCCTGAATACCAATACCGATGCATGGATATTTTCTTTTGTATAGGTGGATGGCATCTTGACAAACCTACCTTATTCTTTGAGTAATGGCAATGTGAAAATATACAAGATTGGGATGACTGCAGTTGTACGAACCGATTTTGGTCTCGTGTTGACCTTTGACTGGAACAGCCGTGTCACTGTCACTGTGCCTGATGCATACTCTGGCTCCCTCTGTGGCCTTTGTGGGAACTACAATGGTGATCCTGCTGATGATCTGCTTGGGAAGAATGGCCAGCCGGCCCTCAGCCCAGATGCATTTGGAGGGAGTTGGAAGACTGGAGATGTTCCTGGCTGTATTGATGGATGTCAGGGTTCCTGTCAAGTGTGCAGTGATCAAGAGAAATTGACATATGCAGGGAGTGGCTTCTGTGGAAGGATCACAGACCCAAGCGGGCCTTTCAGAGACTGCCTTGGTGTTGTGGATCCTAAGAGGTTCTTTGAGAATTGCGTCTATGATATCTGTATCTACAAAGGTCTCCAGTCTGTCCTGTGTCAGTCTATTGCTAGCTATGTCGCTAAGTGTCAGGAAGTGGGGGCCAACATCTACTCCTGGAGATCAAAGGGCTTCTGTGGTAAGTCTTCCTGAAGCACCGATTTCCAAGGTGTTAGTATTTATGAAGCCTAATTAGCAGTGCCTAGAAAATGATCGTTCTATCACTAGCTAGCGAACCCAGTGTTGAGAATAGATTTTATTTTAGAAGGTATCCTAACTCTGATCAAGCCCACTGCAGTTTCATAGCCAGTATACTTTCACAATGATCCACTTGCCTGAACCTATTAAACTTTTTTTTTTTTTTTTTTTTTTTATCATTTTCTACTTGTCCCCACAGAGATGCCCTGCCCTGCCAACACCACCTATGAGTTGTGCACAACTGCCTTCCCCCGAACCTGTGTTGACTCTCCAGTCCCTCTTGAAGCTCCCTGCATGGAGGACTGCCAGTGTGCATCTGGTTTTGTACTCAGTGGGGCGAGTTGTGTTTTGCCTTCAGAGTGTGGCTGCCGCTACAACAACGTGTACTACCAGGCTTGGGAGAGCTTTTTCCCAGACTCTCTGTGCCAGCAGCAGTGCATGTGTGGGTCAGATGGTAAGGTTGAGTGTCGCCCATACTCCTGCTCCAAAGATGAAGAATGCAGAGTAGAAAATGGAGTGCGCAAGTGCGCCCAGGTGACTGTTTCTGGGAAGTGCTCTGCCTCCGGGGACTCGCACTACCACTCCTTCGACGGGCGTGCCTTCGACTTCCAGGGCACCTGCACCTACACGCTGGCTGTGAGCTGCCCTAAATGGGGAGCCATGAGCAGTGTGGAGCCTTTCTCTGTGCGTGTGCAGAATGAGAAGTGGGGCAGAGGGATGGTGGAGCTGGGGATTTATGGGAGCAACTTTACCTTGACGAAGGGCCTGATTGGAAAAATAAAGGTAAAATGTTATAGGTGGTCTATATTGTCTTTTTACTTGCATTTGCACAGCAGCTAAAATGATGTCGTTGCTGTTTTTCAGGTATTTCCGTTCTATACTATGGTTTATTTAATAGATTTGATGAATGGTACAATAATTATGTAGATAACGAGCCATGGAGGAAATCCTGGTTTTAACTTTTTTGCTTTTTAGGTCAATGGAGTGCTGGAGAATCTGCCTTTTGTTCTTGGTGATGTCAGAGTTTACTGCAAAGGGGTCCATGTGGTGATTAAATCAAACGCGGGTATAAAAGTCACCTATGATCTGCATTACCAAATGTCTCTGACGGTGCCTCAAACATACATGGGCCAGATGTGTGGTCTCTGTGGAAACTACAACGGGAGCCCGGGGGACGATTTCCAGCTTGTGGACGGCAGCCAGACTACAGACGCCCAGGCGCTGGGGTCTTCCTGGAAGGTGTTTGTGCCGGGTGCTGACTGTGAAGATGGCTGTGTGAATGACTGCCCTCGCTGTGATGCGACAAGGATGGCAGTCTACAAATCAAAGATCTACTGTGGGATGATCACTGCTCCAAGTGGCCCCTTCAGTTCCTGCATCTCCAAAGTGAAGCCCCATAGTTTCTTCAATGACTGTGTGTACGACCTGTGTCTGTCTGATGGAGACGTCAAGCAACTGTGTCACAGCTTCCAGGCTTACACAGCTGCCTGCCAGGAGGCAGGGGTGAAAATCCACCCCTGGAGGAACGAGTCTTTCTGTCGTAAGTGTCAGAGCCTCCCTCACTGTTTTTTTTTTTTTTTTTTTTTTTTTTTTTTTTTTTTTAAATGTAAAAAGACCCAAGCGCTGTTAGATAAAATCTCTCCAGAGCAATGGCTAATGCAACACTCCCTGTTGGGCCCTAGCCACATTCCAAGCAACAGCACCCCTCGCTAGGTGAGATGCTGTGGTCCCCACAGTGTTGAAGCTAAATTGTTCGACCTGATCTATTTGTTTAGTTAATGTCTTCAGTGTATCTGATTCGGGCATTATGACATTCAGTTCCTTCATTTTTTTCTTCTCTCCAGCACTGCAGTGCCCCCCTTTCAGCCACTATGATCTTTGTGCAGACTCTTGTTATTCTACCTGTAATGAAGTTTCTCATATCTTGGATTGCTCTGGGAAATGCTCGGAGGGCTGCAAGTGCGACGCGGGCTACGTCTTTGACGGCCATGTCTGTGTTGAAGCAGAGGCGTGCAGCTGCTTCGAGAATGGAAGAAGATACAGGGTACTGCATGAGTGCTGTTGATCTATACGTATCCCCACAGAGTCCAATATGCAGGACTCCCTTGACCTTTAACGATTTGATAAGTTGCACGTTTTGGGTTATTCAGTTAGGCCACATTGACAGTACAGGGATGGAAAGGAGATTCCTTTTGCATAGCGGTTTTACCTTTTCCAGATGTTATGAGCTTTATTTAACCACAGTGTATACTGGTAGGTAACAAGCTCAGTGTCTTAAACATGTTAAAACCAGAATAGATTAAACTGCTCTGCTCTTGTTTCCACCCCTGTAGTGACAGATAAAAGTACTATCGGGGTCCTTCACTAATTCACACCTTTGCAATATTTCATTTTTTTTTCTTTTGGGATGAGCAAGTCGGATACACAGGAGTACTGTACTTATATGCTTGTACGGTCTGGAAGTTTACTCGACTAATTGTTTCCAGTGTCTTTCCTGATAGCGTGGAGAGGTCATGTTGATGGATAACTGCACAAAGAGCTGTACTTGTGCTCCGCCAGAACCAAACTGCAGGGATTTCCGCTGTTCTCCTGACCAGACGTGCGGTGTCCAGAATGGTGTTACGAGTTGTATTGACCCAGGTGAAGGTGTTCCGCGGATTAATGTATCGCAAGGTGACTACAATTCACAGGCTCTGCCGCTGTGTTAATGTGTTGCAGCTTGTCAACCCCATAAGCACTTGCTTTTTTCCTCCAGTTGTACAAACAAGCAATAACCAGTGTTTTTACTGCACTATAAACCTTGCAGTACTGCTTTCACCAGAAACTAAAAAATGTGTTGAACTGTGCAATTTCATAGCCTACCTAAATGAAGGCTTGTCGCCAATAAGTATGAACAGGACACTGAAGATCTTAGATTCTTAATACTAAAATATATTTTCTGTTGCCTTTTAATTTAGGTTTGGTTTTAGATGGATTACAAAAATGCAATTTGTTTCATCTTTCTGCTTGTCATTTTTTTTATTTAACTACAAAGAAAGCTATTAACCTATAGATCTGTGTTCTTGTAGATCTGTGCGAAGGAACTTGTGGCCTGATGGAGACCTGTAGAGTGCAGAATGGAACAGGGGTCTGTGTTCCTCTGTCCACAAAGTGCTGGGCCTGGGGGGACCCCCATTACCGCACCTTTGATGGGTATAACTACGACTTCCAGGGCACCTGCACGTACATTCTTGCCATGAGCAACGGGAGCAGCTATGGGCTGGTTCCCTTCTCCATCAAGGAGAACAAGAAGAGAGGAGACTCAGCGGTGTCCTTTGTGAGGGTGGTGCACGTCTCTGTGCACGGCTTCAGGGTGTGCATTCAGGAGCAGAGCACAGTCCTGGTGAGTTCTACAAGCTTGGCATGCTTGTCTGGAATCTGGCAAAAACACAAACTATCTATCAATCTGCAAAGGTTTTAATTCCCCACCCTTCCCTATATGAAATTCTCCATATCCAAAGAAATTCTGCTCCTGTTGTAGGGTAAACCCCCCCCCCCACCCCATAACTAGTTCAAGCATTAAGTATGCAATTGGCTCAAAGTTGTCCCATGTTTTGCAGGTCAACAATCAAACAGCCAGTTTGCCCTTGACGCTCGCAAATGGAAAGCTTCAGGTGTACCGGAGAGGCGTTGAGGTGATACTGGAAACAGATTTTGGCCTGCAGGTCTCCTATGGTTGGAGTTCCACTCTCATCATCAACCTGCCTGGCAGCTACCAAAATAAAACGGATGGCCTCTGCGGCAACTTCAACGGCGTTCCTGATGACGACCGGACGCTCGGGAACAGAGCCCAGGCAGCCACCGTCGAGGAATGGGCCGCGAGGTGGAAGGTGAATGATGGAGACGAGCTGTGCTGTACCTCCTGCCAAGAGCAATACAAACCCTGCTCGCCAGAGGAGACGTCCCTCTACAAGAGCCAGGTGTACTGTGGGATTCTGAACCAGGAGGGTGGGGAACTGTTCGGCCAGTGTCGTCTTCTAGTCGACCCTGACCCTTTCTTCACGGGCTGCGTCAACGATCTCTGCCAGCATGGCGGCAGCAGGCAGGTTTTCTGCCAGGCTCTGGCAGCGTATGCTGCCCTCTGCAGGCAAGATGGGGCCACTGTCATGGAATGGAGGCACATCTATGGTTGTCGTAAGTATTAGATATATATATTATAAAAATATAATTTTTTAAATCTACATTTTGGTAGATTCTCCATCAGAATTTCATTTGAAACATAGCTTATTTACTTTCAGCTTTGTCACAGTTGGCTGCTTTATAATTACTCTGCTCTGAATGAGCTGCATTGTGTTATCTATTTATTTCCAGTGTGGGTTTGTTCACATCTTCAGCATCCAGGATAATGGTAGAGTTAAGTTACTCAATGTATGTTTTTGTGGGTTTTTTTTGGTTTTCCCTTCTCCCAGCTTTTTTCTGCCCAGACAATAGCCACTATGAATACTGTGGCAGCGCCTGTCCCCCCTCCTGTGGTATTCCCCAGATTATGATGTGCATCACGTTGTGTGTGGAAGGCTGCTTCTGTGATCGGGGCTACATGTGGAGTGCGGAGGGGTGCGTCAAGCCGGAAGATTGTGGCTGCGTCAGCGATGGCCGTTATTACAAGCCAGGGGAGAGCTTCTGGACCTCCAGCCGTTGTCCACAGAGTTGCACCTGTGACCCCGGGACGAAAACTATCCAGTGCAAAAATGCGCAATGTGCTTCAGACCAGAGATGCATGCTCCTTGAAGGAGTCTTGGACTGCCACCCGGTCAGCAGCTTCAAGTGCACCGCCCTGGGCAGGTCTCATTACAGCACTTTCGACAGCTTCCTCTACGACTTCCAGGGCTCTTGCTCCTACCAGCTTGTTGCAGTTTGCTCGCAGACACAAGCGCTGGAACCTTTTGAAATCCAGGTGTTTGACGGCAACTGTGGGAACAGGTTCTTCTACAGCAAAGACCTTAGCATTAAAGTCTATGGGACTGTTCTCGCCATCAAGAAAGCTTTTCCTTACAGAGTTCAGGTAAGGTGTTTTTTTTGCAATTGGAGTTCTAGTTGCTGTATCCTCTTTGAGGATAAATCTACTGTGTGGGGTTCAAGTATGCCTAACCTTGCATTACTTTGGTTTTCCAGGTAAATGGCTTGCATGCAGCTCTGCCCTACTATTTCAACACTGACCAAATAATCATCTATCAAAGTGGTTGGTCTGTGGTGGTGGTGACAGACTTTGGGTTAAAGGTAGCGTTTGACTGGAACAGTGCCATCACTGTCTCACTGCCCAGCACTTACCATGGTGCAGTCTGTGGCCTCTGTGGCAATGCCAACAACGACACCAGTGACGACCTTCTGACCCGCTATGGAGAGCTGGCGCCAAACCCGCAGGAGTTTGGGGCAAGCTGGCAGAACGAAACGACATCAGTCTGTGAATCAATCTGCAGCCCTGGCCCCAAAGACTGCACCACAGAGCAGGAGCAACAGTTCAAGATGGATCAGTATTGCGGCATCTTGCTCAATGCAATCGGCCCCTTCGCTCATTGCCACGATGTGGTTGACCCAGAGCCCTACCTGCGTAACTGTGTCTCGGACTCCTGTGCTTATGGAGGCCACTTCTCTGCCATCTGCAATTCCCTCGCTGCCTACACTGCTGCCTGCCAAGCATCTGGTGCAACTGTGTACCAGTGGAGGAGTGATACCTTCTGTGGTGAGTGTGGTTCTAAAGCATGTTCCATCGAACGCATTGCGTGAAGTAAAGATGCATTCTAACAATTCATAGCTTGATTTTTGATGCAGTACAGCATGTGTGCTTACAGGGATCTCCTCTCTCTTCCCAAGATGCTGTTTGCCCCATGAACAGCCATTACAATCTGTGTGGCACTGGCTGTCCTGCCACCTGTTCTGGCCTCTCCACCCCTGTTGGATGCAATGAAGGATGTAAAGAAGGCTGCCAGTGTGATAGCGGATTTGTCCTCGGTGGAGACGAGTGCGTCCCTCACTCAGATTGCGGGTGCATGTATAAAGACCAATACTACAGCAAAGGTGTCTTCTACCCAGACGAGCAGTGCGGACTGCAGTGCTTTTGTGAAGATGGTTCTGTCCAGTGTAACCAGTTCAGCTGCGGCCCCCAGGAACTGTGTGGCGTGAAGGCCGGTGTCCGGGAGTGCCTCCCCATCGATCACGGCAAATGCTTGGCAGTTGGAGACGCAGGTTTTGTCACCTTCGATGGATACCAGTTCAGCCACCGTGGAGCCTGTACCTACATACTGACTAAATCCCAGGGGCAGGGTTTCGTGAACTTCACAGTGCTTTTGCAGACCAAGACAAACAGCAGCAAGGTTGCCCTGACAAGGATGGTGGTCTTGCTTGTGCATGGGTTCAACATCACAGTTGAGCAGGCTGTGCAGTGGAACGTGAAGGTGAGTCTTAAACTGCTACTGTTTCACTGTGCCTGTTGGCAATCAGTAATACAGAGTGGGACCTGCTTGTTCGTTATGCTTTGATTTTAAAAATGCTGTTTGCAGTGTGCAGATTCAAACCACCTTTTAAGTTGCTTGTTTTCTTCCAATTTGTTGTTCCTGCTCTTGTTGGGTTTAGAAGGCTCTTAAACCTTGCTTTATTCTTTCCCTGCTTTGTAAAGTGAAGTGAACAGCAGATGGCAGTGCAGCACCTGGAATTGTATGGTTTATTTTTTGTTTTACCACCATGTGGCAATAGTTTTGATGACTACTTCCTGATGGAGTGTAATAGATTTTTTTTGTTAAAAAGGAACATTGTTACTACAATATAACCCAAAGTTTTTTTTTTTTTTTTTAACCCTTTTAGATTTACAATTGAGTGTGTTTAGGTTCTAGTGGACTTAAGAAAATCTAACTGGGTTTGAAACAAATTGAAAGTTATTGACTTTCTAATTTTTTTTCCACTGCATAGCTTTTACTACAGTTTTAGATATTTACAAATGTTCTGACTTGTTGGAGAAACAATATCAGGTTCTCAGTGTCAGTTTTTGACCCTTCCTCTTCCACTTCAGTCCATCAGACAATTTCTGCAGAGCTGGACAACCACTTGCAACTGAAAGAAAATGAGCCTCTAGCCTTGCAGAGTTGTATGAACATCTCTTCCAACTGGTGCAGCCATTTCCAGACAATACAAATAAGTGAAAGCATTTCATTTTCATGCATATAAAGCTACATAGGTGCCTCTGGTAATGCTTTTAGATTTGATTGGACCTTAAATTGGGGTTTGAAATTTGTTTTTCTAGGTCAATGGAGAAGACTTCACTCTTCCCCTGAAGCTAAGCAGAGGTCTGATCTGGGCCTACCAGGAAGGAGGAAGCATCGTGCTCTGGACAGACTTTGGACTTCAGCTCGTTTCCAGTTCCTCTCATTACATTCAACTCTCCGTTCCTGGGAACTACCGAGATCGCGTGTCTGGCCTCTGCGGGAACTTTAATGGCAGAGTCGTGGACGACTTGTTGCTTCCCAGTGGCGCCCTGGCCACAAACCTCCCAGGCTTTGCAGCTGGCTGGACAGTGGCTAACGTTGGAGAGCTTTGCGAGGACGGCTGTGGCCTGAAATGTCCCTTCTGTGATCCAGCCCGAAAAACCCTGTACAGCAGCAGCTGTGGACTGATCATCTTGGCTAGCGGACCCTTCAGCACCTGCCAGTCTCTAGTGGACCCCAGACCGTATTTCCAGCTCTGTGTCAAAGCACAGTGTGACACAGCTGGCAGCCCTGGGGCACTTTGCCAATCTGTGGAAGCCTATGCGACTGCCTGTCAGGTGGAGGGTGGAAACATTAAACCATGGCGACGTGGTGATTTTTGCAGTAAGTATTTGCAGAAAAGGAGGCTTAAGGGTCAGCAGAACTCAGCCTGATTGGCTTGTTTCGAGTTCAAGGGCTACCCTTTGGGCTTTATTTAATGTTTATTATAAAAGTTACATATTGAAACGAATGCAAATGACTCTGTTTAATATTTAAAAATAAGTCTTGTATGCCCGTCGCTGAGCTGGGCAGACAGTAACGGAACTGATCTGTGCAATTTTAACTTTACTCTCCTGGATTGTATTTTGTAGTGCTTCCTTGCAAGCAGAACAGCCATTTCGATGTGTGCGCGGACAGCTGCGCAAACACTTGTGCCGGGATCACCAGCCCGTTTGCCTGCGAGGGGAAGTGCTTGGAAGGGTGTCGGTGTGACGATGGCTACGTCTTCGATGGTGACAGATGTGTGCCTGCGAGTAGCTGTGGCTGTGTGTACGATGGCAGATACATTAAGGTAATGGACATCTGGAGCCCTTCCTGCATTCACTAGTCTTCATTTTCTACAGTGTGGTCATGCTCAACAGAAGGTATTTGTTTAAAGGCTGAGTTGCTGTTTTGAATGAACTTTAAAAAGGCTTGCAAATGAAGGTGACTGCTATTCTACAGGTCTAATCCTAGAGCAGGCATTGCAGGTTGCATTCAGTCAAGGATGAGACGGGAATAACCTGTATACTGAGGTTTAGCCAGTTTTTATAGAATTGCTTTCTGCAGTATAACCCTATTGATTTTTATCACGCATCTTCTCTGCTTTGTCTCCTTGATTTTTGTCTTCCAGTTTACTGAGAAGCTGTACAGTAGGGACTGCAGAGAGAGTTGCTGGTGCCACCCGGCAGGAGGTCTGGTCTGTGAGAGCGTGGCTTGTGGGGCGGAGGAATCCTGCCTGCTCAGAAGCGGAGTGCGAGGATGCTTTGGGAAGGAAAGCGTGTGCCAGCTGATCCAGGGCTCGCGGCTGCTCTCCTTTGATGGGATGTCCGGGGTGCTCGGAACTGGATCGCCGTATGAGCTTGTCTACCTTTGTGACCAGGTTTCTGAGAAGTGGATCAGGATCGTCGTCTACAGTGGGCTGTGCAACGGCATCCGAACGACAAGCTCCTCAACGCTGCACATCTTCTTGGGCCAGACAATGATTACTGTTCAAAAAGAAAAGGTTTGGGTAAGGCCTTAATAGTGGAAAAAGGTGGGGGAGCAGGGGGAAGTTTGGGTAAGAGTTAGGAAGCAAAAAGTAAATGTTTGGATAAAGGCAATGTTGATGGAGGAGGAGTGGTACCCATTGCCTGTCTGTATGGGAGACTTTGTCACTTTGTTGCAGGTCAATGGGCGCCCCGTTACCCTTCCAGTGGATGTTGCCATTGGGATTTCAGCCAGCCCTGACCCTAGTGATGGCGTGGTGGTAAGACAGGGTTCGGAGGTGGAGATCGGGTTCAGCTCCACTGGGGATGTGACTGTGAAAATAATGTCGTCTTGGTACTCCGGCAAACTCTGTGGTGCTTGCGGCAACCTGAACGGGGATGCTTCGGATGAAGTGATGAATTCCAATGAGCCACTCCACTCCTCCTGGATCGCAAGAGATTTCTCTCTCTGGTGAGTGGTGGAGATTTCCGGCACACCCGAACTACTCAACTGAGGTGAAGCCCGCCAGGGTTAGTGGTTCATTCAGCAAAATGTTCCCTGTTTTAATATATACAACACTAGTACCTACTTTATATGTAGGGTGCCAATAATATGGCATTAAGTTGGACAAGCCATTCGATCAATACTTAAATATTTAATTTATTAAAATGACACACTTGGAACTACGCACGCCTTAACTACACTTTCTGGAAACTATTGAATAGATTGTGATCGTAAATCACCAGCAGGATACATGTTACAGTAGGTTTATTTAGATCTGCAGCTGCTTGTGTAGTGTGTTTTAGTGAAGAGTTTCAAAAAGATACAAGTCTCATTCCCACTGGAACTTGTTAGCAACTTCCATCCTAATTGTGCGAGATCTACACTCAGCAACATGTCAATCGCAAAGCATTTAAACTACAACACTTTCTATAGAAAGTTTAAGTACGTTAATATTGGGGGTTTGTCTTTTTTTGTTGGCTGTAATGATTTTGCTTGGTGGCTACCTCCTCCTTGTTAAAGCTATGTGATTTTATTTTTTGCAGTCGCCCCTGAGATATTGGAAGATTGACAAATCCAGAGCACTTTTGCTTAAAACAAGTACCGGTCTTGTCATTTTGGTGTCTGTAAACTCATTTAAAAAGCTGTGACTCGCTACAATAAAAGAGAGAAAGAAACCCTTGGGTTCGTGTTAATTTTTTTGTGTGTTTATAACTGTGCCAGATTTAAATTGAGAGAATGCATTATCAATTATTGAAAGTTTTTTTTTTTTTTCATATAATGGAGCAGTAGAAGGAAGGTAGTTCCAAGATTAATCTTAACCTCGCCCATTGGGAATAACCCAACCAGATTGAGTTAACAGGTATGTCGGACACAATGCTCAGCCCAAGGTAAATGCATGTAGATATGAGTCCATGTTAATTTATTGACTTGCTCTTTCATTGCTACCTGGCTTACTGATAACCTGGCTCTAATGTGTGCTGAATTGTTTGATCAACAGCTTAGTTTCCCGTTTCCAACTCCCAATGACTCACAGATATCTGTACACCCTGTTGATTTAGGTAGGTGCTTTATGTATAGCTTTATACTAGAAATTCATCTTAAACCATAGATGAAGCAGATGATGTGTACAGAGGAGGAGGGTTGGTGAATGATTCATCTGGTAAACGATTCATCTTTTGTGTGTTGAATTCAGGGTTGACTTGCGGTTTTAGAGTTTGCACAAACCAATAAACTTCCATTCCAGAAACATTCCACTGCCTCAACAATTGATGCTCTGTCTGAAACATTTACTGTCCATGCCATAGTCTATCCAGTTGGCATTTTAATTTGTGCATCTGTGTCTCTTGAACTGACCATGGTGTAGTTGATCTGAATGAACAAGTCTTACTCATTCAGAATAAGTAAATGAATTGGTAGCACAGCTTCATCTTCTGCTATCCCTTAAACCAGGGGTGTCCAATCATAATCCCGGAGAGCAATTCCACTCAATGTTTAACGGATAAAATAAGTTCCCAGACTACTTCAGGGTTTGGATGAAGGGTTAATTGGTTCAATTAAATATGGAGAAAGATTGGAACAAACTCCAGGAGTGGAAGGGCCCGCTTTGGACATACTTGTCTCTTTTTAAACCCTTTATTTTTTATTAATTTCAGTTTTGCTGATAAGGACCAAACTCTTTTGATCGGTTTTGGTACTCTTTGTTCTATGATTTTTCCCAAGTTCCATTTGAGATGGGAAATCCTACAAAAAACTTTTTTTCTGCCATAGACCATTTTGCTGTGCGTACGGTCAATAAGCACCTTATGTTAGTCAAAGATTTATTTGAAAACCAAATTTCATAATGGCCAGAACGCAAACACCAAGCATAGGTTTACTACTTTATTTGGACTTCAGTAACATATTTGTTTGTGCCAGTACACTTGATTTACAAATTCTGACACTGTGGCATATGTTACAAGAAGTACATTTTATAATTTCATGCCAACTTTCATTACAGAAAAGCAAATGGAGAATGCCATCCTCTCTCTCATGGTCCACTAATCTGTGGTATTGGTTTGGTGTGGGTATCAAAGCTTATACTTCAAATGTTTTTGCAGAATTCATTGTACTCCTGGTTGCCCTTGTCTTGATTCTTACCTCCCAGTGAGGTAATGCCCACTAATGCTTAATAATGAAACACAATGGTGGCAATTTACTTTTTCTAAGGACAAAAAAATGCTGTAACACAATGTCTGTCCTTACTCCTGGCCAGTTTTCTTTGCTGTGCCTATTCTCCTCTTTCATGCAATTCAGAATTGTTCCGAACACTACCCGTGGTAAGGTTGAACAGAGGATTATGTGATTTGCATGCCTCGCTGGCTCCAGTGTATTCCTCATTACACCCAAAGTATAAACGTGATCTTCTCATATTGGCGTCATGCCTTTCATTGTCTTATTTAGAAATATGAGTTAAGTTACCAAGGCTGTGTATTTATTTATTTTTTGGCAATATTTCTTCAGCTTAAGAATGAAACTTTCGCCTCTGTCCATCCCAAACAATTTCTAACAAGTTCCTCGGGTGCCTTACTGAACCCTGAAGTTCAATTAGAAACCAAGCTGGAACAAGTTCCTGGATGTGAGAGGATTGGCGGAGCCAGCAGTGAGTGCCTCTACTCAAGCCTCCAGCATTCAAGTACACTTTTACCTGAAGCAGCCAATATGAGGTCCTGAAACATTTTGTCTATCTTCTGTCTGTCAAATAAAACCATATTTGGACGCATCTGGTTCACAAAACGTGACAAGTAAAGCAAGCTTTATTAAATGTACATTTTGATTTTAAAAATGAGTGAAGCATGTTCGGGTTAACTGCGCACCCCTGCCCTGAGCTGTACTTGTTTGGCATAGCAGTGTGCCACCCTCATATCTGTTTAATATCGGCCACATAAAGTGAAACACCCTTCGCCTGCAACACACCCATAAGCAATTTTTGATCTATCATTCATCGGTTCTTTGTTTTCTTTCTTGGTGTCTGGTATTTTTCCTCCCTCCCACGCAATATGTTGTATGTACAGTATTGTGCTTTTTATGAATTGTAAAATGATCCATTTCTTCATTTTTTTTTTTTTAACCATTTTCTTTACCTAAACTGAGTACGGCATGCAGTGTAACCTTCACTTCAGAATAAGGTAGCTACCTGTGCATCTTCCGCTTAAATTAAAGGACTGTTTGCTATCCAAAATTTTATAAAGACAATATAATGTCACTCTCTATTCTCTTTCAATGAATACCTTTTTCGTTCTTTGTTTAGTATTTTATTATTCAATGTGAAAGACTCAGATATTTTAAAGGTAACACCATGGGTGAGAATCTGCTCCTGCTTCCTGGGACGGAATCGCTTCAAACGCCCTCCAATGTTCTTGCTTCACGTGGACCATAGGATCTACAGAAATGGTAGCGGGATGCAGCAGATCCAGAAACAAGTAAATAACCAGAAAGGTCTGCAATGCAATAAAGCTGCACTCCTTGAAGGGGCCATGGCTTCTCAGATGAGCTGTGTAGATATGGGCAGAGTGCATTGCTATTAAAATACACATAGCACAATACACCAAAGCATGCCTACACAGTGCCTCCCAACCCCAGTCCTGGGGACCCCCCTGTGTGTCTACTGGTTTTCATTAAACTGGGCGCTCAATTACTGAAACAGACCCTTAATTTAACCAATCGTTAGCTTAATTAGATCTTTTTAATTGTTTTCAGCTCTTATCAGTTGCATATTTCATGTTATAACTTGAACTATGCATGCACTTAAGAGCTGAAAAAAATTAAAAAGGTCTAATTAAGCAAATTATTCATTTAATTAAGGGACTAGTAACTCAATTGAAATGCAAACCAGCAGAGAGAGGGGCTCCCCAGGGCTGGTTTGGGAACCACTGCGCTATTACAATGCAAAGAGAAGTACTACCACAAAATGAAAAACTGGGGTGGAAATCAGACTCCCGTTCCATAGCAATATGATCCATTCCTGCTTTTGCTATAGGTTTAATGAGACGCACCTGAGCTTGTAGTAAAACCTGGAAGGGGTGAAACCGCAGGCAACATTCCCACCTTGTAGGCCCTTGACTGTTCCTCCAGTGTTAGAGGTCCTGTGCCAGCCTTCCTGACGCATTAGTTAGCGTAATGCAGAATTCCATTATCAACACTCAGATAAGCTTCTATACTCTCATCGTTCCTTTCCAGCACTGAGGGCATCACCTTTCACAGAGCAAGGTCAGCCATTCACACCTGTTTAAAGATAACTGATCTGGACCACTGAAGTTTACCCATGGTGCGCTTCTTATCTGACCTTTCTCACAGTGTTCTGGGATTATTTGGTTACACCTGATGCTTAAAAAATATTAAACAAATAGAGGGTCCTCCAGTGCAGGTTGAGTCACACAGTCAGGGACTGCAGAATTATGTCTTGGCTGGGCAAGGTCAGCACGGATTCCAGAGTGTGCATCTCATTGCCTCTGGCGCCTCCCCTGGTTACGGAGGCTTAGTTGAGTCTCGCTACTTTATCAGAAAGCAGACCTTGTTGACCGTTCAGTTTTTACACTGCAATAGCATTCAGGCCAGCAGCCCTTACAAAGACGAGGCCTCAAAAATGAAATTTATATGCCATAAAACCACAATGAAGATTGCCTTTGATATGGACTCAATCCTGCTTAATTGTCCTAATGTGTAATTTTGTATTATCTTGATCCCACCTTCCCTGCTTTATCTTTTGATTTACTGTTTAACGATCAGATCAAAAGCTTTCACAGTATATACATTTGACTATAGCAATATTTAAAACAAACACACTGTCTCCAGCTTATATTCAAATTTTTGGTTTATAGTTTTATTTTTTATTCCTCATCTATGCAAAATCCTGTCAGGTGACCAATTCAATAGATCTGAAGGGTTAAGATGCACACGCTTTCCATATGGCCCTGATTGTGTGTGTGTGTGTGTCTAGCTGTTTGTTTACATTCAATACACCCACTGCAAATATCCGGGTAGGTGGTTTAATTTTTGTGTACCAACTTCAAGATGGGGGTATTTAAGGAGGAGAACGAAAGCTGCCACCAAGCCAGGGGTCCTGCGCAGGTAAGTATGTTTCTTGCTAAGTGTGTATGGGGTGTAACATATACAGCATGTGACATCTCTGCCCTCGCGCTTCTTGAGGGGTGAATACCATTTATTAGATTGCTTATTAATGGGTACCACTGTAAAACATTGTTTATACCATTTATTTATTTTTATTAACAAAAACAGATGTATCTTATATAGAACATGTTTCCTTAAACCACCAGTGAAATGTTCAAAATATTCCAATATCTTGAAACATATATGTTAAATATATTTTAATCCATAATATTTGTATCAAACTATGCAGAAAGGGTATATTTGCCAATGTGTATATACGATCACTTTGTGCTTTTAGATCACTTACCCCTGGCATTGAATCTGTATTATGCTGCCGTACCAAATAACAAATAACTGTATGCTAATTGTATGCATTTATTTAATGATAACACTGGAAATGAGCTTTATATTTTTTTTGGAGACCCTACAGCATATCCAAACCAGAAATGTAAACCCTCAAAATACTCTTATAATGAACAACCTGGGGACTTTGCTTGCAATCCAACTCAACTTAAATTATGATGAAATAACAGAAACCCTTGGTGCATTTTTAGCTGTACATTTCTTACCCATTGCTTTCCATCGTGTGATTTCCACACCCTGCAGTGGTGCCGTTATAAGCTGGCTGGTTTACGATGCAAATACAGACTGTGTGTGTGAGTGTTAATGCATATCGTGAAGTACACATGCAATGAACTGCATTTCTGAACGCTCTTATCTGTTCTGTTTCAATTGTAGCCATGGGAACTTTACGTTTACTGCCTTATTTTGCTGCCATCCTACTCTGTGGTAAGAACTATATTCCATACTTTTATACGTTTAAATATTTTATAAAATTTTTATAGCTGAATCTCTCTCTGATTTACAGTGCATTCCTCTATCTCTGTGTTATATTCTTATGCCACTGCTATTGTTAGTCTCAAGCAAGGTAGTGCAAGGATTTAAAAGACACACATTTCTTTGAACCCAAATGGAAAATGAACAGAACTGATATACAATGCACACTAAAATGTCATAATTGTAAACATTTACAGAAATGTATTTTATGCTCTCCAATAAAAAATGTACATTGACACTAGAATTGTGAAGCCTATATAAAATATAAAAATATTCATTTCGAGATTTGAGCATTTACAAATTACACCCTGTAACAATTATTATTATTTTTTTTATTTTTATTTTTTTGTTCCTGGGTAGTAAGTGTTATTTCCTAATTGCTTATGCCTCAAAAATATAGAAAATGGCTAATACAAAAATGACTACAAAAAATTTAGAAGTGAGTAGTTTTTCGAGATTTACGATTATACTGTATTTACTAGATTTATTATTCTTATTTATTTATTATCTAGATTTAAGGGAAGTCAGGTCAAATTAAAGTAGGTCAATTGAATAAGATACTTATAAAGAAACCATAATGAGAGCTCATTAAAAAAAAGTCAGTTTAGATTTAGAAAGATACAAATCACTGGGTTTGTTTATGCAAGACGTGCTTCTGTGACATTTAGAACTGCACTGAACGCCCTGACACACCCAGAAGCACTTCTTTGTTTGACAAACTTGTTGTACTTGCAAGAAATGAAGCCTTGCGTCTTCCAGATGTGTTCGGGAACTCAAAGCACATTTCGCAATTGAATCAAAGACTAAAGAAGCTGTCTGTTCTTTTTAGTTTCGTTCTTTGATAACTTGTAAATACTAAAATCACAAAATGTTTTTTTTGAATTTAGCGGAGATTGACCGAATCCTGACTCTGAGTGTAATGTATACAGTTTAAAAGACAAACAGTTTATATTCTTTATTTTTTTATGTCTCTAATTCATCTCACTCCCTTGATGGAATGACAGCTTCATAATGCACTGCTTGTCTAATATAATTCACCGGTACCAGAATCTTTTTCATTATGAAAGCTATGAATACTTTTAGCTCGTGTGTTATTTAAATGTTCTTGCTGCCTCTCTCTTTTCCAGGCCTCTGCTCAGCTGGTCCAGCTGGGAAAGAGTTTGCCACAGTTTTTATGCAAAATTATCTTCCCAACTATAGTAACTCTCGCATTCAGATCCAGATCTCAGCCTTTCACCCTGACACCAGGGTCAAGGTTACCGTCTACAAAACCAGTTTCCAGGAGGAGCGTGTGCTTGGGGCAGGCCAGGGCGCCACAATTCAGATGCCCACGAACATCGAGCTGAGTGGCAGTGAGAAGTCCAGCAACACGGTCCTCATCACTGCCACCAAGGAGATCACCGTGGTGTCCCTCAACTACAAGTACCTTACAGCCGACACAGCCGTCATCTACCCTGTGGACGAGTGGGGTACCGAGTACTACATCTTCACTCCCCTGGTCTCCCCGATGGGAACCTACAAGGAGATGTCCATCACCAACTACAAGGAGCACAACACCGTGGACGTGTACCTGAAGGGAGCAGTGAAGTTTGAAAACCGGGTGTACCCACCAGGCAGCAAGCTGACCATCAGCCTCAAACCGTATGAGAGTGTCCAGCTGCTGAGCATCCACGACCTGTCCGGCAGTCGCGTTGTGTCCAGGCTGCCGGTGGCCGTGTCCAGTGGCCATACCTGCACGTGGAAGAACACCAAGTGCAACCACGTTTATGAGCAGCTGATCCCTGTCGCCAAGTGGGGCAACAATTTCATAGTCCCCCCTCTCAGCTTCCAGACCAAGTACGACACCGTATATCTCAGCGCCTCCCAGCCCACTGAAATCCAGGTTCAGGCCGGACTAGCCAGTCGATCAGTCAGCCTTGGTGAGGGGCAGGTCTTTGAGTTCCAGGTCAAAAATCCCTATCCTCTTTACATCACCGCCTCCAAAGGTATCCAGGTCCTGTTTCTGGCCAACGGTGGCATTTTATCAGACGGCACCATGTTTGACCCCTTCCTGATGACCATTTTAGCCACTGACCACTTTTGTACCTCCTACAGTCTGGAAGGACAGGCAGAGTTCAAGAACATAGCCATCATAGTGGCACGCAACGATGCCCTAAGTGGGCTTAAGTTTGACAACAACAATCTGCCAAGCAATGTGCAGTGGAGGGCAATAACAAAAACAGAGTTCTCCTGGACTGAAGTTGCCCACACTGGTGGTGCTGGTAGACACACTATCGTCCACCCCAAGTCCCCCTTCGCTGTCTATAGTATTGGTACAGCACAGATGAATGGATACGGGGCACCAGCACCGTGCGGTTTAGAAGGTAAGAACAGCATGTTCTACATCTTTCCTTCTGCAAGCCTAGGACAAAACTAACAAACAAACACAAGGGCAGTGATGTGTTGCACACACCACTGTTTTTTTTTTTTTTTTTTAAATAAAAACCCACCATGTATTCTGATAGAATCTGCATCTTGCTAGTTGGTAGTTGGCACTGTCTCTCACATCTCCACTTCCACCTGTAGTTGTTGTTGCTTTTCGATTCGATTTCTTCACTGTGTATGAAGTGTAGAGAAGGAGTTAACTAAAGCTCTATTTTAAAACCTGGCACAAAATGTGCAGCTAGAGGAAACAAAAGAAGTTGGTGGCACTTGAAATGGACCGGCTCACAACAAATGTTCTGAACATCACTCTCTCTCTCTCTCTCTCTTTCTGTCTCTCTCTCTCTCTCTCTCTCTCCCTTCTTCTTGCTTCTCCTCTCTCTGTACTCCTTCCTCTCTTCAGCTCCTGTAACTTGTCAGAGCGTGACATGCAGCGCAAACGAGCGATGTGAGATGAAGGACGGCTATCCTAGCTGCGTGGTTGACAAGAAGGGGATCTGCTTGGCATGGGGTGACCCCCACTATCACACTTTCGACGGCCGCAACTTTGACTTCCAAGGCACCTGCACTTATACCATCTCCAAGACCTGTGGCAGCAACAAAGGGCTTCCAGAATTCGAAATCGAGGCCAAGAACGAGAACCGCGGCAGCTCTCGTGTCTCCTTCGTCTTTATGGTTACTATCAAAGTACACGGCTACACCATCACTGCAGTCCGGTCGGACGTTGGCCATGTCAGGGTGAGAGAAACTTTACTGAAGATCGTTCAAGGTAGAGTGAAAGCATGGTAATGCTTAACACTGTAAAGCCCAGAGACATATGGTAGAGCATATAAAAAAGAGCTTGGTAAATGTGTGGTATAACCATGGGAAAAGTGCAAAATTACACTTCAAATTACTGTGTTAAACCTTTTCATAAGGGTGCAGTCATAATTGCTGCTGTTACACTCCCAAGACTATTCTGTCCAACCTCCGGCCCCTCTCATTGCAGGTGAACTACAGGCTCGGGTACCTGCCCATCAGTCTGGATGATGGAAAAGTGCTGATATACCAGAGCGGTCAGTCTTTCATCCTGGTAAGCGACTTTGGTCTGCAGGTTCAATATGACTGGGAGCACTACCTGGTTGTCACCCTTTCCAGCAGCTATGCCGGGAAAGTGTGCGGCATGTGCGGCAACTTCAACGGCAATCCAAGCGACGACTTTGCCACACCCAGCGGCTCCCAGGCGCCCAACTCCCTGGACTTCGGGAGCAGCTGGAAGGTCCCTGGGTTCGCCGACGAGGGATTCTGCAGAGACGACTGCAACGGGAAGTGTCCGGAGTGCGAGCACAGCCTCATCAAACGATTCGAGAGCGAGCTGTTCTGCGGATTACTAACCCGCATCATCGATGGACCGTTCCACATGTGCCATAAAGTCATCGACCCCAAGATCTACTTTGACAACTGCATCTACGACCTATGCATGGCCGACGGCCACCGGAACTTCCTCTGCCGATCCTTGCAGGTGTACGCAGAGGCTTGTCAGCGCGCTGGCGTTGTGGTATACGACTGGAGGACTGTGGCAAAGTGCCGTAAGTACTGGGAGTAGATAAGGCAGGTACCCTCTAGATATAAAAGGGTTTATTCAATTTATCTTGTAACAGACGAGTTTTAAAATATCAGCACGGTTCAGATTGTTAGAATAGGGCTGTGGTGTGCCAATGTTATTAAAAAAAAAATTCTCAAATTCTGGCATCTATTTGTGTCGTTTAAAAGTATGCAAAAACTAATTTGATTCTTCTCTGCTCTCATCCCGTTCCCCATTGTGGTTCACAGCTGTCTCCTGCCCAGAGAACAGTCACTATGAGCTGTGCGGCAATGCCTGCCCCGCCACCTGCAGCGACCCTAAAGCCCCCTCTAAGTGCACATCCCCCTGCATAGAGAGCTGCCAGTGTAACTCCAGCTTCGTGCTAAGTGCAGGGAAGTGCGTCCCAGAGTCACGCTGCGGCTGCAGCTATGAGGGCCGCCATATCCCCGCAGGAGAGAAATTCTGGGGAGACGACAGCTGCAAGAAACTGTGCTCCTGCAACCCCAACACAGGCAAGGCAGAGTGCAAGAACACAGGCTGCCGCGCTGGCGAGCAGTGCAGTGTGGTGGACGGGGTGAGGGATTGCCACCCGGTGACCTACAGCACCTGCTCCGCGGCCGGCGACCCCCACTACCTGACCTTTGACGGCCAGCGGTTTGACTTCATGGGTACCTGCGTCTACCAGCTGGTCGGAGTCTGCTCCAAAGATCCCAGTCTGATCCCATTTAATGTGCAAGTGCAGAATGATTACAGAGGCAACAAGGTGGTCTCCTACACCAAGCTGGTTCAGGTTACTGTATACGGACAGACAATCGTCATGAGCAGAGAGAACTACGGGAAAGTCATGGTGAGTGTCTCCGGCTAGGTGATCTATAATTTACCCAAAGACCTTTACCATGTGAGGCAATTTAACTGACTCACTTTATATCTTGCAGTCTTTTATATATATATATATATATATATATATATATATATATATATATATATATATATATATATATATATATATATATATATATATGTCTTTCAATAAACATCATAACCCCTAGAGCCTGACTGCCATGTATATTGAAAATCTATAGCCAGATTGCTTTGTTTATAATGAATTAACTATATGCTCTTTCTCTCTCTATTCCTCCCTCTCTCCTTGCCTCTCTTATGGATGCTACCCCTGTCCTCTCTGATTCAGGTGAACGGGGAGCTGACGAACCTGCCTGTTTACCTGAGTGACGGTCAGGTGGTGGTGTACCACAAAGGCTGGTACGGCATCGTGCACACCGACTTCGACCTGACGGTGGCCTTCGACTGGAACAGCAGAGTCTCTGTCACCCTGCCCAGCACCTACGCCGGCGCCGTCTGCGGCCTCTGTGGAAACTACAACCGTAAGTCCCAGGATGACCTACAAATGAAAAATGGACAGATGACCAAGAACCCTAACGATTTTGGCCAGAGCTGGCGCGTTGCTGAGATCCCAGGCTGTGTCAACGGGTGCAAGGGCACCTGCCCCAGCTGTGACATCACCCAGAAGAATCAATACCAGACCAAAGAATACTGCGGCATCATCAATGACCCCAAGGGGCCCTTCCGTGACTGCCACGCCAAGGTGAACCCAACCGGATACTTCGATGACTGCGTGTACGATGTCTGCCTCTTCAAGGGCCTCCAGTCTTCCCTGTGTCAGGCCATCACTAGCTATACCTCCGCCTGCCAGGATGCAGGGGCCAAGGTCTATCCCTGGAGAACCGACAAGTTCTGTCGTGAGTGCTGCTTTTGAACCCTTTACACCTACCTACTGCACTTGCTTCTTATGAGGTCTTCCAGTGGTTCTGCTAAACATCTAAGGGAAAAAGGTCTGATCTGGAGGTCTAATAAACTCGGTGAAGGAGACAAAGGTTTTGGCTAATGCACTTATCACTAGCAACACTGATAAATGAATAAGCAACTGTTGACTTCGCTGTAGTCTAACGTATGTTTTTGTGGATGCTGGATGTTCTCATCTTTGTAATTTTATTTTACTTTCCCCGCCCTCTTGAAAACCAAATGACTATGTCCAGTTCCCCCTTTTTTAACATCATCATTTCTTCTCCCAGGTCCCAGCTGTGCCAAGAACAGCCACTACGAGGTGTGTGCCAATGGCTGCCCTGCGACCTGCCACAGCCTCTCAGCCCCTGTTGGCTGCCAAAACTTGTGCACAGAGAGCTGTGTCTGTGACGATGGCTTCATCCTGAGCGGTGAACAATGTGTGCCCATGTCTGAGTGTGGTTGCTTGTACAAGAACAAGTACTACAAAATCAAAGAGGTCTTCTACCCCAGTGGGCTCTGCCAAGAAATCTGCACATGCCAGAAGGACGGCAAGGTAGAGTGCCTCAAGTTCTCATGCGGTGCAAACGAGGAGTGCAAAGTGGCAAACGGCGTGAGGAAGTGCCAGCCGGTTGGAGAGGCCACATGCTCTGCCTCTGGAGACCCGCATTACATCTCTTTCGACGGGCTGAGGTTCGACTTCCAGGGTACCTGCACCTACACGCTGGCCAAAGCCTGCAGCATTGAAGGTGACTCCCATCTGACAGCTTTCTCGGTGAATGTGGAGAATGAGAAGTGGGGCAACAGCAAGGTGGCCGTTACCAAGCTGGTCGCTGTGGAGATTTATGGGAACACGCTGATCCTGAAGGCGGGGAAAAGGGGCCTGATCATGGTGAGTCCCAATGAACCTTTCACAGTATGGGACTCTCTCTGTTTTCTAACCTATAAATTCATAGAAAAGAACCCAATAAGTCTGGGAATGAGAAGAGGTCACTTCCTAGTCCACTCTTTGCTGGGAATCTAATTTCAAAGGACAGAATGAAACTGTTTTTTTATGTTCCTAGTGTTTTACTTGTTACTACTTCACATGGTGTAATTCATATATAGCTTCATAAAAGTACCTCATAACCTCTTGTTTGTCTCCTGCTATAGCTGAACGGTGTGTGGAACAACCTTCCAGTCAGTCTGGACAGCGGCACAGTGCGGGCTTACCAGCATGGGGTCAATGTGATCATCGAGACCGACTTTGGCCTCAGAGTCACTTACGATCTTGTCTACTATGCCACAGTCACTGTGCCCGGCAACTACCGCAACAAGATGTGTGGCCTCTGCGGCAACTACAATGGGAACCGGAAAGACGAGTTCCGCCTGCCCAATGGCAAGGAAACGTCTGATATCAGGACCTTTGGAGAAGCGTGGAAGGTCAATGTCCCAGGAGTGGTCTGTTCCCACGGCTGTGACGGCAGTACCTGCCCTGTGTGTGACAAGGACAAGCAAGCAATCTTTGAAAAGCCCAATTACTGTGGCATCATCAACGACCGCAAGGGCCCGCTCGCCGCATGCTACAACAAGATCAGCCCTGAGAATTACTTCAGCAACTGCATCTACGATCTGTGCATGTCTGAAGGTGATACCAAAGTGCTCTGCCACAGCATCCAGTCCTACGTCACGGCCTGCCAGACACTTGGGGTGGATATTAAGAGCTGGAGAACTCCGTCCTTTTGCCGTAAGTGTCTTCTTTCTCTTTGATCTATAAATCGCTCATTGATTTGTATTGACCACACTGTAAAGCATTTATACTGTAAAACTTTAAATGGGCTGAGGTTCAACTTCCAGGCTACCTGCACCTAAATGATTGTTACATTATTCGATTTTTTTTTTTTTTTACACTCCTTGCTGTGTTGCCTGTTATTGGTTATAGATGCTTTATTAATTGTTTATAATACATCCTTTAAACACATAGGATGGAAAAGTTTTTTTTGGTTTTCGGGTTCCCCTTGCTAAAAATATTACTGCCATGCTAGTGACATTCCGACCCTTCACTGTGTAGATTACTGATGCACAGCCCTGTGTCTTTCTTGTTATCACTGATGCACAGCCCTGTGTCTTTCTTGTTATCACTGATGCACAGCCCTGTGTCTTTCTTGTTATCACTGATGCACAGCCCTGTGTCTTTCTTGTTATCACTGATGCACAGCCCTGTGTCTTTATTCTTCCAGCAATGACATGCCCAGCAAACAGTCACTATGAGGTCTGTCCTGAGGTTTGCTCCACTACATGTGCGGGAGTCACTGACATCAGCAAGTGCCCAGCCCAATGTGCTGAGGGGTGTGCCTGTGACGATGGGTACTTCTTCGACGGAGAGGGATGTGTAACAATGGATAACTGCGGCTGCTTTGAAAACGGACGTTATTACCAGGTATCCTCTGTTCCTGTTTATTTCCTTTTGCTGTTGTAGTTGAGAATACCAGATGATCACATCTACCCCAACCCTAACTTCAACCCCAACCCCAACCTAGTAACAGGGTGGCACTCCAGCCAACCCATACCCTAAAAAATAATGTTAATTAAAAAACAGAAAACAGACAGACAGACATCCAAGCAGTAAACATCAGCCAGGTAATGGAAATCTAATTGTGACTTGCTTTTACTTCGTTTCCATTTCGGGCCCCGTCATCCTACTCTCCGTGATGAATAGAAAGTAGTCAAATAAATTTTGCTTTGGCATTTTGCATGGGAACTTTGCCAAGTCAGCACAAAAAGACAAAACGCTTCATTTAATTGTCAGCTAAAGCAATTCGCCTGACCTGAATACGATAAATAAGTCATGACCTGCCACATGTCATTGTTAATATGTTTTTGATTAGGATTTGTCCTTTTGTATGCCCTTAGCCTGGAGAAGTGGTCACTACTGACAACTGTAAGCAGAAATGTTCTTGCTCGCCAATGGGTGGTCTTGTCTGTGAGGAGATCTCATGTCCCAAAGATACCAAGTGTGAAATCAAAAATGGAATCCGGGCCTGCTACAACGTAGGTAGGTTATCCACAGTACAAGCAGAGTATCATTTTATATTTTTACTCCCGTCTTTTATCTACCAGGAAAGCATCTTAAACTTTTTGCATTTGTTAATTAGTTTTTTGGGGTTTTTTTTGCGTGTGAGTGGATTGCTACAACCTCTGTGCCTTTTTAACCACTTTAAATAGAATCTGTTCTTGATAGTTTTAGCAGGGTGAATATTGTTGTCTTCATACATTTTATTGAGGCCAGAAACATTAAAACCATAGGAAATATCTGTCCTGTCAGTTCTGTGTTCTCCTGTGAACTAACCTATCCTGAATAAAGTGTTCGGAAAGACTTACTTCTTCTGGTCAGCTGTCCATTCAATCACTACAGTGATCTCCCCACAGTGGCACTAACCTGTGAATCTGCCTCCCCTGCAGATCCATGCAAAGTAGCAAATTGCCGTGCAAAGGAGACCTGCAAAGTGGAGAAAGGAGAGGCGGTGTGTGTGCCTCAGTACATTGGCACCTGCTGGGCCTGGGGGGACCCCCATTACCGCACCTTCGATGGATACAACTACGATTTCCAGGGCACCTGCACCTATACCATCTCCAAGACATCTGGGAACGATACCGGGCTGGTCCCCTTCTCTATCGAGGAGAAGAACGACAACCGTGGCAACACAGCAGTCTCCTTCGTCAAGCTGGTGATCATCTCTGTGTACGGCTACACCGTGACAATAGAGAAGTTTCAGTATGGAAAGGTCCAGGTCAGTCACTCTTCTTCATCTGCTTTACATGTCGCCTGCAGTCCCAGTTTTGCAGTACACGTTAACTCCTTTTATGTGAGTTCTGATTATTTGCAGGTATCTCATTTACAGTAAACTGGACAGGATTAGAACCTGTCCGCTATTGAAATCTAATTAAAAAGCCGGGGTGTGTGTGTGTATGCTGCATGAGGCATCGCTGCTACGTCTGAATCTTGTTGTGTTTGGCTGCTTTCTTGCAGGTAAATGGTGAGGTGTTGAATTTGCCAGTGACCCTTGATGATGGTAAGATCAGACTTTTCCAGAGCGGCCTGAGTGCTGTGCTGGAAACGGATTTCGGTATGCGGGTTACCTATGACTGGAACTGGTACCTGCTCATCCAACTGCCCAGCAGCTACTATGACAGTGTAGGTGGCCTCTGTGGCAACTTCAATGGCAACATCAAGGATGAAATGAGAGAGCCTGATGGCAAACAAGTCTCCAGCGTCATCGACTGGGCCAAGAGCTGGCGGGTGAAGGACAGGGACCTCTTCTGTTGGGACTACTGCAAGGGCAACTGCCCTACATGCGAGGACAGCGCACGCAAGCTGTACGAGAGTGACGCCTACTGTGGGGTCCTTACCAAGGCGGTGGACGGAGTTTTCCGCGAGTGCCACGTCAAAGTCGATCCAAGGGACTTCTTCGACAGCTGTGTCTATGATGTGTGTCTGAACAAAGGCGCCAAGGCACTACTGTGTCAGGCGACGGCTGCCTACGCAGGCACCTGCTTGAAAGAGGGAATCATCGTGAAGGACTGGAGGAAAATAACTGGCTGTAGTAAGTGAAGCATTTAAAATACCTATCGTTGGGTAGGGTTAAGAGCAAAGGTCTGGGAGCCTGGAGGAGCCTGGAGTAACCTGGCTGCAAATGTTGACCTGTGTAAACCAAAAATGCCAAATGATTTGCATGTGAAAACTGTTTAGGGCACAACATCACACAAAGGAAAAAAATAAAACATTCAACCAACTATAGGGCATAAGAAGGACAGCAGTCACACCAACAGATTGCTTACACTAATTAGTGTCTCTTCATAACAAATGAAATGTAATCTTTCATTAACAGACAAAGCACAAATTAATTGAGAACCATAAAAAAAAAATCTAAATGCAGTACTGTATGTTAACACACTTTATTGACTTTTCATACAGCTATGAAATGCCAGGCAAATAGCCACTATGAAGCATGTGCCAGCCCCTGCCCACAGACCTGCCCTTTCCCAGAAAACAGCCCGGTCTGCAAAGGCACCTGTGTGGAGTCCTGCCAGTGCGACCAGGGCTATGTACTGAGCGGTGATAAATGCGTGCCAGCTGCCAGCTGTGGCTGCTCTTACCAGGGCCGCTACTACGAGCCAGGGCAGAAGTTCTGGGCCGATGAAAGCTGCCATGTGATTTGCCAGTGCGACACCTCCCTAAAGATGGTGGTTTGCAAGGAGTCCAGCTGCAAATCCAGCGAGCAGTGCAAGGTGGTGGATGGAGTGAGAGGATGCCATCCACTCAGCTACTCCACATGCACAGCATCCGGAGACCCACACTACCGCACCTTCGATGGCAAGCTATATAACTTCATGGGTACATGCATCTATGAGTTTGTGAAACTCTGTTCCAAGGATACAGGCCTCACCCCCTTCAGCGTCAAGGTGCAGAATGACAACCGCGGAAGCAAAGCCGTCTCCTTCACCAAAGTAGTGACCATAGATATATTCGGTATGACGGTTACCATCAGCAAGGACTACCCCTACAAAATACTAGTAAGTTAACCATGTAGAATGTAATCCAAAACTGTACTATGTTGGACTGGGTCTGGATTTAATGAGCTAGCAGATGATTTACAAGTCAAGGCAGCATGAACATTGATCACCTTTTGATTTGATTTATTACTTCTCATTTATCTGCTATAAGTGTCCTGTTGCACCTGCTTACCCTATTTTGTATGTCTCCCTCCCTTCCAGGTTAACGATCAGTTTGTGTCCTTGCCATTCTATTATGAAGAAAAGATGGCAATTTTCCGCAGCGGCTGGACAGCGGTGCTGGAGACTGACTTTGGACTGCAGGTGACTTTCGACTGGAACAGCGTGATTACCGTCACCTTGCCCAGCACCTACCAAGGCGCTGTCTGTGGCCTCTGTGGCAACTTCAACAAGAATCCCTCTGATGACATGAAGACTCCCGGAGGAAATTTGGAATCCAACGATGTGAAGTTTGGCGACAGCTGGAGAGTAGGTTTGGTGCCAGGCTGCTCATCAGAATGCTCCGGTCCCTTGTGCAAAACCTGCTCCGATTCCCAGAAGAAAGTGTACCAGGCAGAGCGCTACTGTGGCTTGATCACAAGCAAGTCCGGCCCATTCCGCGACTGCCTTGCTAAAATAGACCCCAGTGGTTTTATTGAAAACTGCATGTATGATGCCTGCCAATACCAGGGCCACCACACAGTTGTCTGTGATGCTGTGGCTGTCTATGCCTCTGCCTGTCAGAATGAAGGCATCACCATCTACCCATGGAGGAGCCAGACCTTCTGCCGTAAGTCATCTGGAGTTTTTGTTTTATTGTGATTTACTGGCTATTGAATCTCAGCATAACCAGAACTATTTGCAATAGATTTCAACTCTTTAATTTGTGTATTTTTATTTTTTTTCTCCCAGCTGCCACCTGTCCCAGAAACAGTCACTACGAGGTTTGCGCCACAGGCTGCCCTGCCACCTGCCATAGCCTGTCCTCCCCCAAAAATTGCCACCTGCCCTGCAAGGAGGGCTGCCAGTGCGACAACGGCTTCCTCTTGAGCGGGGATGAGTGCTTGCCCATTGCAGAGTGTGGCTGCGTGTATGGTGACCAGTACTATAAAAAGTGCGACGTATTCTATCCCAAGGGCAAGTGTGAGGAGCAGTGCAAGTGCAGCGAGGACGGCGCTGTCACCTGCAAGAAGTTCTCCTGTGGGGTCAACGAGGAGTGCAAGGTGGCGAATGGCGTGCAAGCGTGCCACCCCGTAGGGGAAGGCAAGTGCGTGGCCTCAGGAGACCCCCACTACATTTCCTTTGATGGCCTCAGGTTCAACTTCATGGGCACCTGCACATACACTCTGGCCAAGCTGTGCGACCAAGAGGGCAAGCTCCGGCCTTTCTCCGTGGACGTTGAGAACGTGGCGTTCGGGAACGGAAAGGTGGCCGTCACGAAGATGGTGAAGGTGGTGGTGTACGATTATGTTATCACCATAAACCAAGGGATGCGATGGAAAGTCATTGTAAGTATTAGAACAGTGTTAGACAACAGTGCTATAATGCCATCAAGGGTTTTCATAAAATTATTTTTTCATTAAGTTAATCTAGCATACATGCTGTGTGAAGGCGGTTGGGAATTTCACTTAACCTTGCACAATTAGCTTCACATTAACTTGACAACAAAAATACTGAAACTCAATGCAATATAAATTGTACAGATTTTTGTGTGAAACATTTCAACACAAGTTATAATAAGTTAACCGGCTACCCCTGTCAGCTAAATAGAATTATCTTCATACCTTGCAGGTGGATGATGAGGTGTTCCACCTGCCTCTGTCCCTCGATAAAGGAAGGGTCACGATCAACCAGGAGGGCTGGAACGTCGTTGTCCAGACAAACTTCGGTCTGAGGGTGCTGTACGACGCTGTGTACTATGTAGAAGTAATCGTCCCCGGAAACTACCGCAGCAAGATGTGCGGCCTCTGCGGCAACTTCAATGGAAACCAGAAGGACGAATTCCTTCTGCCCAATGGCAGAGTGGCCGAGAACGCTGACGTCTTTGGGGCAGGATGGCGAGTAGACATCCCAGGGGTCGTGTGCAATGGCGGCTGTGGCAAAGACTGCCCGCTCTGTGACCAGGGCAAGCAAGTAGTCTACGGGAATGACAACTACTGTGGGATGATCAAGTCCATCACAGGTCCCTTCCAAGCCTGCCACGCAAAGGTCAAGCCGGAGCCCTACTTCGAGGACTGTGTCTTTGACGTGTGTGCCATGGACGGGGATAAGGACATGCTGTGCAAGAGCCTCCAGGCCTATGTTATCGCATGCCAGGCCGTCGGGGTGCAGATCAAAACCTGGAGAACAAAGCAATTCTGTCGTAAGTAGAGTGAAAAATGATACTTGGGTTGCAGTGTTCGGAATTAGGGGCTGTATTCTTTTTTTAAATTCTGCTAATTTTCATCTATTTTGTTTTCAGTCTGGTCTGGCTTATAAGAACTAGGAAGTAGTTAGGAAGTAGAAAATATTTCTTAACTGTCCTATTGTTTTATACCACGATGAACAACACTGCCATTTTAACAGCATGTATCCAAGCTCTGGTAAACAGGAATGTGTGTTCCCTTCTTTCCACAGCTGTTTCCTGCCCAGCTAACAGCCACTACGAGCTGTGTGCCGACACCTGCAGCACCTCCTGCTCCGCGCTCGTCACTGCCTCAACCTGCACCAAGAGCTGCTTTGAGGGCTGCCAGTGTGACAGTGGATTTGTTTACGATGGAGACAAGTGTGTGTCCATGAACACCTGTGGCTGCATCTATGATGGCAAATACATGAAGGTACGATCTCCTCTCAATGTGGAATACAGCACTACCAGACACATCGGGAGACATTAGAGACTGGGTTTGTTCAGGAAGCTGGTCATATCAGCCTGCTGTTCCAGTTATTCTCGAGGGGGAGTGTTACTGTTATTATGGGCTATTTTCATAAAGTAGTTGTATGATTTGAGTTAAAAAAGGTTAAAAAGGTCAGGTAGAGTAATAATTTGGCTTGTGGCATGCCCTGTTCTGTACAGTGCGCTGAAGAAGGCTCTAAGCAGAAAATGTTTATTTTACTTCCATTAGTTTCTTGTGCTGTAGTTACATTAGAATTCTGACTTGAAAGTTTTGGATGACTGCTTGAGTTACAGCTTAAGAAGATGTCACATGCATGCCTTTAAATAAGATTCAGACACGCTGACACTGTCATCTGTGCTCTGGCAGGCTGGCGAGAAGATTGTGGCAAAGGGCTGTACTGAGCAATACACGTGCAAGGCCACAGGGGCCGTGGATTCTGAGCCGCTGACGTGCCCCGCCGGGGAGTACTGTGGGGTCAAGGACGGAGTTCGGGGCTGCCAGAAAAAAGTGGGAATTTGCACAGTGAAGCCTGGCACTCATCTCCATTCCTTCGATGGGAACGAGGGCAAGATAAGCAGTGGAGGAGCCTTTGAGATTGCCTCGCTCTGCAACCAAGGCTCGGAGGAGTGGTTCCGCGTTGTGGTGGACGTGCGGACCTGCACCCAGAACAGCATCGCCGGCGCAGTCACTGTCTATGTGTTCTTTGGGAACACCTACATTGCTGTGAACAATGAACAACAAACTTGGGTAAGGAGGCTGTCTACATGTGAAAACTGGAGGGAATATACTGACACTGCTGCAGAGAACTGTGTGAATGTATATGGCAGGGGTGACCCACCCTGGTCCTGTTGCATTTTTTACATTGCATTATTTGTAAACATTAGTTGTATAAGTATTGATACAATACAGGGCGACTAAAGTCAACCTCCCCCTCCTTCCATACCCTCCATACAGGTGAACGGGAAGAAGGTAACCCTGCCCATTAAGCTGCAGAACGAGATATCGGTCCACATTTCTAACAAGCTGATAATCATTGAGAGGAAATCCAGTGTGCAAGTGACCTACAGCATCACGCAGGAGGTGACTGTTACCGTGAGCGCCGATCTCGCCAACCAGGTGTGTGGTGCTTGCGGAAACTTCAACGGCAATGAACACGATGACATGACGTTATCCACCGGCAAAATCTCGATCAGCTTCCAAGAGGTCATCAACTCCTGGAAGGCCATGGATCACTCAAGCTGGTAAGGGAACCTGCATGATTGCTGCTTGAGTTTCTCATCACTGAGAATTAGAAATCGGCTTTCAAACCCTTACCTCGGATGACTTCTCTAAAGAGGGTCAATAAATTAAATCTGAAGATCTGAGCTGTGATTATGCAGCCTGCCACAAGAACCTTTCTGCTGATAATGGGCCTGCATTACCTTGTAGAGCCTTCTGAACCTCAATGTACAGAAATGTGTTAGCGAGTGCTGTCTTCATTGCACAGTGCAGAGGCACTAACCTAACCCTTTATCTACAACTGAGCTTCTTATAATTGTGTGCAGTGATTTCATGACGTCCATGAAAATAACAAAAAAAGCTTGCTAATTTTGATTGTTCTCCTTCTTCTCTTGCAGCGGTCTGTAATCTCCTGACAACTTGTCCCAAAATAGCCAACAAACGCACATGCAATGATTGCAGTTTTCAAAATGGGCTGGGTTTAATCAGACTTTATTCAGATTTTTTTCTTTTTTTTTTTTGGTAACCAGTTAATTTCTTTTAAACATTTTTTTTCAGTTTTTTTTTTTTTTTTTTTTTTCAAAATAAATTCTAAAAATCTATAAATAAAACTATATTGCAAAAAAAAAGTGGGTTGTTATCTTCTTTAAAGAAAGTTTCACAATATTCGACTGTGACTGTTTTCTTATTTTGGTAACCTAGCAGCATCTCTCTCGCTTTGTATGCAGTATTCCATGACTTGTGATTTCACCAATCCAAGTTACATTTTCACCAGCCTTTTTAATGACGAGCTTAAAATACACACAGGCAGCACATCAAAGTCCCACAGCCATTGCCATTGTAAAGCTCAGAAGAAAGGGGCACACATCCCTATTGCACCAACACCCTGCAGCACGATGTGACACTGTGAAAAGATTATCATTCAGCAGCGTAAATTATCTCATATCCTTTTCCTTGTTTCGACTCCACTGTGTCCTCCCAATGAAACCCCTAGGATTTCAAATTATTCAGGAGTCTTCAACATAATAAAATAATTTCCCAAAAGAAGACACTTTTGATTATTTAAGACCATTTGTTTTTATTTATTTCTTTGAAAAAGATACCTTGTGATTGTTACAGGTACATTGGAAAGAAGATGAAAATAAATGTTTCTCTAGAAATGTGAAACCAGTATAGTAAGCACAGAGGTAATCACAGGCAGTAAATGATTGTAAGGCTGTGGACCCAATTCACAAACTTTTACAAGAACTATTCACACAACCGTCATATAGACTGTTTTTATTTTTAATTTTGTTTCAGAGAAAGTTGGAAGTTTATTCTCATTGTTTAACATACATGATCAATATGGTTTATAAACAGCCCTTAATGTTTTGTAAATAGGTCAACTACAGCACATCGAAATTAACACCAAAAACAAAAAAGTTTGCTTACAAAATTGGTAAATGGTACAGAGTAGAACTAAGGTGAATCATAGTTACCAACAGTAATGAGCATGTTCTATGACTGACACTTAAACAACAAACTTAAGCCTGGTTCTTGCTTCTCAGGCAAGGAAGTGACATACAATCAAAAGTGGGGCACATTGTGTTAAACTATTAATCTATTGTCAATTACTGTTTTTGAAATGTCTGATTCAATGCTTACCAGTTTTTAAAGAACCTCAGATATCAGATTGATACGCCCTCAAATGGTTTTATATATTTAATAAACGCCTAAGAATTAAACCCACACAATTTTCTATTTGAAAAACCACACCAAGAGAATAAAGAATGTGATGAGCTGGGTGCTTGATTTCCAGCCTCGGAGGTTCATGCAAAGCCCTGAAAAACACAAAGACAGTGGATCACAACATGCAAACATAAGCTTGAGAGGGCTGTCCCATTTGAGCAATCTATGATGTCATGTGAATAAAAACCTCACCATGATACTTAGACTAGAGCGAGATGTGGAGAAGTGAGGATGCGAGATGTGGAAAAGCATCATTGCTTTTCTTATCCTCAAGCTGTCAGTTCTTTTAAATACAATTCTGTTCATGTTAAGATTTGTCCCAAAAATGATCTGAACTTGGAAAGGCAAGACCTTCTCCCAAAGGTAGCTGTCCACATTGGTAACCAAACAACCACCAAATGACATAATAACTACCCCAGATAAAAAATAAATAAACAAGACCCATACTCATAAAGCATTTACCACCTTGTTCATTTTGCACCCTCTTTTTGTAAAACGGCAAACATATTATTTGAAACTTTTCAAACATCAGTGGTTTTTTTTTTTTTATTATATAAGTAAAAACTGGTGCAAACATGGTATGTGGTAAATGCTTTTTGAATATGACCCCAACTGCAGTACAAACATCGACGCTACTCTGCGGAAAATAAAAAGGGTGCCAGTCTGAACACGCGTTCAGAAACGTACCTCACTCCTTCCAGTCTGTGTGGAAGGCTAAGATGTTGGTTGCAATCCGGCTGCTTCTCATCATCAGGTCATCAGGGATTAACCCATTGAAATTTCCACACAGGCCGCAGAGCCGGCTGGCGTAGGCCTCGCTCACTGTCACCTTCACGTTACCCAAGCTGCAGTACTTGAGCTCAATCCCAGAGCTGTGCTTAATCAGGACAGTTCCCTGGGACAGCCTGATGGAAATGTCTCCTATGTCCGCTGGTAACATCACCTGCTGTCCATTCACCTGGAGATGTAAAGCAGAGTGCATTGCAGCCTGTAACTGTTTTTAAAATAAGTAGAAAAATAAATGTTCTACTGTTTTTTTTTTTTATGCAATCATTCTTAGCAGTTTACTACAATTACTCACATGTGTTGATAAGCCTGTTTGAAGTTCACAAGTTAATGTGAAATATCTTATTGTGACATAATAAATACTGTTCAGCTTTAAACTAAGTCTTTGTGGCAACCTCCTTTCTGCAGGTGTGGTGAGTGGCAACCTGCTCTCCCAAGTAAAGTAACCTGTACTTGAGGAAGTGTTTTCCATTGACTTCATAGTGTCAGAGTAAGAATCCACTCTTCTGCAGATCTCTGTCCAAAAAGGTTATTATCAACCTGCTGTAAATTATAATAATCAGAGGCGCATGTCCCCTTTACAAACTAGCGATCAGCTGACGCTGACATTGCAAGCACAGGGGTGCGGTTCAATAACCCTGTCTAGTCTAAACCTCTTTGAATCATAGTGCATTATTCTGCACTCACCAGAACCACCAGATCCGGCTTCAAAACGATGGACGTGGCTTCATAGTTAAAGTAAATAGCTTTCGTCATCGGTGTCGGGGCAGCCAGGTTTAGGTCAGCGGTGACTTTGAAGCGAGTCTGGGAGCTGTCGCAGAGGGTGATCATCTTATACTTTCCGCTCGACCCCAGTGTTGTCATCAGCTTGTCAAACGTGGTGAGCCCGCCCATGGAGAGCAGGTTGCAGCTGGCATGAGTGCGGCCGCACGTCCGGATTCCTCTTTGCACCACACAGCTCTCCCCTGGGGCACAGCTGATCTTCCCACAGCTTACATACCCCTCGACCGTGCACTTGCACCTCTCTGTGCAGTCTTCAGACACAAGGGACTCCCCCACCTGCATGGGCAAGCAAAGAGTTCGGGGATTGAACAGTCAATGGGAAAACAACATGTTTCATTGTATTTGTTTAAAATGATGTGATCATATAACAACATTACAACAGGTCTATCCCTCTAATTCATGTTATAGGTCTCAATGTGCAGTTTTGAAAGAAAAACCTATTATAACAGATATGTTTTTTTCAAAACATGATACAAATGAGCTTGTTACCTATACACACTTGTAATAAAAAAAGTGTGTTCTAGAAAGTTCTAGAAATGCGTTCGAGTTCATCTGTGCCCTTGCCCTATAATAACCCGTATCTTATATAACTTTTTTTTGTCACGCTTATATAACTTGTTTTTGTCAGAATGTTCTAGGGAAAGGGATGGTTTATTCAGAGGGCCGAGCCTCGAGGGAGTGATCTGGCCAATTACTCTCTCGCACGCAGAAACCTAACTTGGTAAGTTATAAAGGACTGAGTTCAGCCGTGATTCGTGCAGTCCTGCTCGGTAACTTGTTTTGGTTAGAATCCCATTCTAGGGAAAGGAATGGTTATTCAGAGGGCCGAGCCTCGAGGGAGTGATCTGGCCAATTACTCTCTCGCATGCAAAAGCCTAACTTGGTAAGTTATAAAGGACGGGGTTCTCCTCTGCTCTGATGAGAGTCAGCCGTGAGGATTAGCGTGCAGTCCTGCTCGGTAATTTCTTGGAGACAGCTGCTTTCTCTTACCAGGGTCGAAGGGCTCTCCCGATCCGCTTGGAAGGGTAAGAATTAGTTCAGTTGCGTCTCATGGATTGTATTGATCTGTGATTAATATAATCTTTGTATGTAACCTTGTTGGGTTGTGTCCCGTTAGGGATATCGTTATTCGCAGTATAGCATCTGTGTATGTGTGTGTGTGTGTGAAATAATAAAGGACCTTTTGAAATTACTCTGTGAAGTAATTGTCTTATTTACCTCCACATCAACTTCCTTTTAAATTTAAAGTAATTAAATTTCACACAACAACACTGTGGCAAATAAGGCTAGTAAAACAAGGAATGGATGAAACTGCTATGCAATAGGGGTCTTATTTCCATCCCTGTGATATACTGCACTAGGTTTAAAAAAGCCATAATTTTTTTGTCTTTTTGTGGGTAATTTCACCTGGAGATTGAAACAATATAAAGGATATAAATGACACATCTTGCTAATGCATTTTCGCACTACTGTATATTGTAACGTAGCTGCCTCAGAGACCCGTCTCAAAAGCAGGTCAGTTGGTTCCGGTTGCTGAATGGTAAACTGTTACTGTTACTGTTACTATAGGTTAGACGACATTGTCCTGTTACTTCCATCATAGCAACGTGTTGCTTTTCCAATCGCCTGATTGGTTCTTTGATCTGTCCAATCGCAGTGCTCTGTTTGTATTCCGAGTTTATATCAGAGTGCTGTCCAGAGGGAATGCGGGAGAGTTGGCATATCCACATTCTCCTGGTGCGTGTCAAATAAATGCCGGTGAAGGCAAGTTTTATTCAGGTAGGGACAGTTTAGCTTAGTTATTGTCTAAAAAGACAAGTAACAGAGCTTTTGTGCTAGTAACACATGAATACGATGTAGCTGAAATGTGGGAGTGCGTAAAACAAAAAGCCAAGGTCTCCTTGTGAAGTTACTGTTCCCTTCATCAATGCATCTCTTCTGGCACGGAGCTCAGGCAAGTGAACATTACTTAATGTGTACTTCTATGGGTTGTAAACCTCTTAGAATAATGGTGCTTATTGCTGGTGTACTATGGTACTGAAGAGCAGTGTCACCGATCAATGATTCTAAATATTAATGCATTTTGTTAATTAACAAGAAACAAATGATTAAACGAGGCTACGCAGAACTGCGCAGGTGTTTCGGCAGTGGTTACTACACTAGATTTCGAGTTTTTCTCTTCAATTCTTGATGCCTTAGCAACTCTGAAACCGTTAAAAACAACTGCATCTAATAACGCAGAATTTAAAATTGAAACATTGGGTGTATTTATTGCAGTTCACAACAATTCATGTTTTTTTTTTATTTAATCAAAACATGTTAAGTGTACAAAAAGCTAGGTTAGACAATGTGATTACAAGATGTGTGTGTGTTTAGATCGACAGATAGATAGATAGAAATAAATAATACATTGACAAATAATACTTTGTATGAAAACAAACTCAAGTGAGATCTACATGTTTTAAACGTGCTCAGAGCTGCCTTTTGTTTATATTAGTGTATGTATAAGTATTCTGGTTAGAATAACAGTGATATTTAAAACTAGACTGACCTTCATGTATCTCCCATTGTGAACACAGCCGCACTTATTCAGCAACACACATTTTTCCCCATCAGAGACGTAGCCTGACTCACACTGGCAGCCCTCATAACACTTGGAGGAGCAGGTGAGGGTGGTGATGGCACTGGCACAGGTGCTGCCACAGGTGTCAGCACACACATCATATTGGCTGTTCACAGGACAGGTCATTGCTGAAATGCACAACAACAAAAACACTTGTCTTGTGAATGCAGTAAACTATGGGTAAGGTTTGCAAATAATAATCAAAATTATAATTCCGGTAATGAGAAGAAAAGGAAAAAAAACCCTAACAGTGTTTGTAATGACCTGGCGTGAATATGGATATGTGTTGGAAGTCTCAAAGACCAGCAGGAGTAATAAGCTACCCGTTACCCCAACCCCCACATGGGGGTGCCTCGCTGGGCCACAGCTGCTAGGGTTAGATTATTGGGAGGCACTTCTACTAGAGCTAACCTGCTACATCAGTGGGTAAAGCTCTCAAAGTAAAATAGACAAATGCTTTGGTTGATCACACACACACACACACACACACACAAAAGACACATATCTACATACGGCAGAACCCATCATTCCTCCAGGGCTTGATGATGACTCCAGCATCCTGGCAGGCAGCAGTGTAGGCTTCCAGATTCCTACAGAGGATGTCCCTCAGCCCGTCGGTGGCGCATACATCAAAGACACAGTTTTCAAAGTAAATGTCAGGACTGATGATGGAGCGGCAGGCTGCGAAGGGGCCCGTTGTGGAGGAGATGATCCCACAGCTGTCTGCTTTGCTATACTTGGCCTTGTTGGTTTCGTCACAACGGGGGCAGTCCTGGTCACAGCCATGGTTGCACTTGGCTCCTTCTACAAAGACTTGCCAGCTGGCCCCGAAGGCATTGACGTTCTCTGTGAGTCCGCCACCCTGCAGTGCAAACTCATCCTTTTTGTTGCCGTTGAAGTTGCCACAAAGTCCGCCTACCTTGTTCCGGTAGTTGCCAGGGACGGTCACCTGCACGTAGTACACCAAATCGTAGAGGACCTTCAGCCCAAACTCTGTCTGAAGGATGATGTTTTTACCCTGCTGGATCACGGAAACCTTTCCATCGTCCAGTTTCAGGGGTAGGTTTGTATTGATTCCATTCACCTGAAAATGATTGGGATATCTTTAATTAAAAGAAAATATTTAATCTTGTAAGGAAACTGAAAAATAGTGGAAACAGAAAGATTCATTAAGCATTCAGATTCTTTAATTGGGAATATTAACTATACAGAAAGGGACAAGTTGTTTCTAGACTAAATACAATATTTTGTTCATTGCATCCAACAAAAATGCCTGATTCATTAAAGACCGATTTAGGAACAATTGCAGGCACGCAATGTTTGTGCTTGTGTTTTGAATGACAGGACCTCTCAAATAGTGCTTTCCTGCATAATAACAAAACATGACAGAAGAGATACTCTTCCATCTCAGCTCACCTTCACTCTCCATTGGACCTTCTGCTCCATAGTGATGCTGTAACCATTCACCTTAGTGACCACCATTCTAGTGACAGCCACCTTCGTTTTGCCATAGCTCTCATTCTCCACCTGCACTTCAAAAGGTGTAAGACTGCCGTTCGTGTACAGGAGCTTTGCCAGTGTGTAGGTGCAGGTGCCCTGGAAGTCGAATTTCAGCCCATCGAATGAGGTGTAGTGTGGGTCCCCAGAAGCAGTGCACTTCCCCTCCCCTAGGGGATGGCATCCCTGCACACCATTCTTTACTTGGCATGCCTCGTTCTCCCCGCATGTGATTGGCTGGCACTGCACAGCTCCACTGGCACCGCACGTGCACTGACTCGTGCACAATCCATCAGGGAAAAACATTTCCCCAGCCTTGTAGTAGCGGCCACTGTACATGCAGCCACACTGGGCAATGGGAACACACTGGACTCCACTGAGAATGAATCCCTCATTACACTGGCATCCTTCCTCACACAAAGCATCGCACTGGGTGCCAGTGGTGAGACTGGCACACGTTGATGGGCATCCACTGGCACACAACTCATAGTGGCTGTTTTGAGGACAGACAGGAGCTGAGGGGAGTAAAATTCAAATAATCCATAAACTGTTTCAAGTAGGACTATACTTTTTACAGAAGATTGAAATAAAAACTACACTTACCGCAAAATGTGTCTTTTCTCCATGCATAAACCTGGGCTCCAGCCTCCTGACATTTGGTGACGTAGCCACTAATAGCCTTACACACAACAGTCTGCATGCCCTTGTAGAGGCAGGCATCAAACACACAGTCATCGAAGAAATATGTAGGGGGCACCTTGGCATGGCAATCTCTGAACGGCCCAGTCGGATCCGTCATTATGCCACAGTATGCATTGGTCTCATATTGACGTTTCTGAGTGACATCGCAGTTTGGACACGTTCCTTTGCACTGGTCACTGCAGCCGGGGATGTTTTCTGTCTTCCAGCTCGCTCCAAACTCTGCTGGGACTTGGGTCAGCTGCCCGTTCTTCATAGTCAAGTCATCCTTGCCATCCTGGTTATAGTTTCCACACAGACCGCACATAGCGCCTGCATAACTTTCAGGTACAGTGACTGTCACTCGGCTGTTCCAGTCGAAAGTCACCTCCAATCCGAAACCGGTCTGAATGATGGCTTTCCAGCCTTTGCTTTGGATTGATAATCTGTTGTCTTCTATGCTCAAGGGTAGGTTCTCCCACAGGTTGTCCACCTAGTTTATTAGTAAAGTAGGAAAATATAATCAACATTAATGTAATCATACAAAAAATCATCAAATAAAATTAAATTACACATCCCTCTAAAATGCAGCTCTGTGCCAGTAAAGCATGTATTACCTCTGTAAGAGTTTGAATGAGGGAAATCCCTAAATTGTCAGTTTGTATCTAAGAATATACATTAGACACAAACACTCACCTGGACCTTCCCTGCATGGTCTGTGCTGATGATGATGATGTGGCCGTACACGTTGACTTGTACGAGCCGTGTGTAAGCCACAGCCTTATTGCCTCGGTGCTCATTCTGCACCTGCACCTGGAACTTCTCCAGTTCATCAGTGGAATTGCAGACAGCTGCTAGCTGGTAGAAGCAGGTTCCCTGGAAGTCAAACTTGCGTCCATCAAAGGAGATGTAGTGCGGGTCCCCACTGGCACTGCACGTTGCCTTTCTGTTGGAATAACAATCCCTTACTCCTTTAACTACCTTACAAACTTCGAAGGGCTTGCATTTTGTGTTTCTGCACTGAACTTTGCCAGTGCCTGCGTCACAGATGCATGATTGCTCGCAGCTATTGTCAGACCAGAGTCTGACCCCAGGTGGGTAGTATCGGCCCTGGTAGGTGCAGCCACATTTCTTGACAGGCACACACTCTCCAGCACTGAGAACGAAGCCTTCGTTACACTGGCAGGTCTCGGTGCAGGGCAGCTTGCAGTTGACAGAAGCACTAGGGTTGGAGCAGGATGCAGGACAGGCACTGCCACAGGACTCGTAGTGACTGTTGGGAGGACATGTCAGAGCTACAGGGACAAGACAGAATAAAATGGAATTCAGTGCCTATACAAGTCTCTCGTCTTCAAAAAGTGAATGTAGCGCATGCATATATTTAATCCCTTTTGCATACATTGATATGTTTTGTAAGTACTGTTCATAACATGTTAATTTAAATATTGGATGATTGTGCAGCCTGGATACTCACGACATTGGGACTGCTTTCTCCAGTTGTATACTTCAACTCCCCTTGCCTGGCAAGCATCTGCATAGGTCTTCAAAGCCTGACAGAGGAAAACCCTAAAGCCGTCATTCAAACACACATCGTAGACACAGCCGTCCATAAAGAGCTCTGGTTTGATGACTGCATGACAGTCCCTGAAAGGCCCATCAACTTTGGCCAGCAGACCACAGCTCTCCTGTCCCTGGTACTTGGAGATGAGGTTGGACTCGCAGGTCTTGCACTCTCCCTTGCAGTCATCCCAGCATGCAGGATCATCATCTTTAACTTTCCAGCTTGTCCCAAAGGACGCAGCATTGTTGGCCTCTTTTCCATCCACCATTACGAAATCATCTTTTGAGTCACCATTGTAATTACCACATAGACCACACAGCTGACCAAGGAAGGTGCTTGTGATAGACACAGTGAGGTGGTGGTTCCAGTCATATGACAACCTGAGACCAAAATCGGTGTCCAGAACAGCGTGGCCTCCACTTTGATAGATTTTTACTTTTCCTTCCTGCAGCGTGCTGGGCAAGTAATACATGTTCTGATTGACCTGAAATAGAAAACAAAACAGTTATTTATATTGCTAGAAATGTGATGGTTTGTGAAAAAGACACAGAGCTCTATGGAGCACACTTTTCAAATGTCAATTAATTGTGGAGAAATCCACATGGTCATAAGATTTTTTTTTTTTTTTTTCAGTGACACTCAGTATTGACTACATAGTTCTTACCCTCACTCTGCCATTTTCAGATTTGGCCATAGTTATCGTTAAGCCATAGACCTGGACGTTGACATGTTTTAAGTAGGCCACTTGTGTGCTACCCCGGTTTTCGTTCTTTGCCTCGATATTGAAGCTGGGCAGGGTTTCATTCCCGCAAGTCTTGGCGATGGTGTAGGTACAGGTGCCCTGGAAATCGAAGCTTCGTCCATCGAAGGTGCGGTAATGTGGGTCTCCCCAAGCGATACACTCCGCTTTCGATAGTGGTAAGCACACAGCCTGGTTGTCCACTTGTTGGCACGTTTCCCCGTTCCTGCACTGCTTCTTTTTGCATAGATCCACAACTGCAGGTGGGTAGGAAAGGAGAAGTAGGTTAGGATTAATTAAATTGCCAAGGTAGGAGAGTAAGTCGGAGCAGAAAAAAGAATAGACCACATCATCTCAAAGATCACAATTAAGATAAAGGTAATACCAGGAGCATGCAAACGTTCCAACATCGAAGACATTTTGTGTAGAAACAACTGAAGTTATGCAGGAGTCACCAAGATTAAAGGAATGCCTTTTATCTCTCTACTGCCACCATCTTTACACAAGATTCAGCAGCAGCAGGATGGCCTACCAGAGTAAGGCACAGATCTGTTATTACCATCACAATTCAGCACCATGCTGTCCTTTCCTTCCACCATTAAAGCCAGCAGTGCCATTATCAAACTCACGCTCATCTAAACAGATCTGGGCTCCGTTGTGCACAGCACACCCTGTGGTGCATTGGATTGTCTCACAGCTCACCGCTCCCTTGGGGTTACATGTGCACTTCCTGGAGCAGTCTGCAGACATCAGGGACTCCCCAACCTGGGAAGAAAAGGGAGTACATTGTAACGGGGTCAAATTGAGCAGGAATCTAGAGATAGATCACACTGTACAGGATCTCGCTCTGCTAGAGGCCATGCAGCGGCACAGGAACTGGTTTTATAATCCACAATGAAATATTTTCTGTTGCAAGAGGAATTACTGTTTGAAAGGAAATTGCTATTGATATCCTCTGTCGCAACCAAATAGCTTCATAAACAAATTTGCAGTCACCAAAAAATTTCACAATAAAAGACGAGGAATGGGGCTGACCTTCATGTATCTCCCGTTGTGCGAACAACCACAGTTTCCAGAGGATACACACTGTTCCCCATCAAACACAAAGCCAGGGTCACACTGGCAGCCCTCATAACACTGAGATGTGCAGGTGAGGGGGGCGATGATACTTGCACAAGCACTGCCACAGGTGTCCGCACAAACCTCGTACTGGCTGTTCTTTGGACAAGTCATTGCTAAAATGAGACACAGAAATACTTAAAATACATTAAAAAAGCCCCAGTTAATTCAATACTCTTAAAACACCAGTGTAACATACTCATTATATCAATTGCAACAAGATAAACAATGAATTGCTTACGGCAGAACCCATCGTTCCTCCAGGGCTTGATGATGACTCCAGCATCCTGGCAGGCAGCAGTGTAGGCTTCCAGATTCCTACAGAGGATGTCCCTCAGCCCGTCGGTGACGCATACATCAAAGACACAGTTTTCAAAGTAAATGTCAGGACTGATGACGGAGCGGCAGGCTGCGAAGGGGCCCGTTGTGGAGGAGATGATCCCACAGCTGTCTGCTTTGCTATACTTGGTCTTGTTGGTTTCGTCACACCGGGGGCAGTCCTGGTCACAGCCATGGTTGCACTTGGCTCCTTCTACAAAGACTTGCCAGCTGGCCCCGAAGGCATTGACGTTCTCTGTGAGTCCGCCACCCTGCAGTGCAAACTCATCCTTTTTGTTGCCGTTGAAGTTGCCACAAAGTCCGCCTACCTTGTTCCGGTAGTTGCCAGGGACGGTCACCTGCACGTAGTACACCAAATCGTAGAGGACCTTCAGCCCAAACTCTGTCTGAAGGATGATGTTTTTACCCTGCTGGATCACGGAAACCTTTCCATCGTCCAGTTTCAGGGGTAGGTTTGTATTGATTCCATTCACCTGAAAATGATTGGGATATCTTTAATTAAAAGAAAATATTTAATCTTGTAAGGAAACTGAAAAATAGTGGAAACAGAAAGATTCATTAAGCATTCAGATTCTTTAATTGGGAATATTAACTATACAGAAAGGGACAAGTTGTTTCTAGACTAAATACAATATTTTGTTCATTGCATCCAACAAAAATGCCTGATTCATTAAAGACCGATTTAGGAACAATTGCAGGCACGCAATGTTTGTGCTTGTGTTTTGAATGACAGGACCTCTCAAATAGTGCTTTCCTGCATAATAACAAAACATGGCAGAAGAGATACTCTTCCATCTCAGCTCACCTTCACTCTCCATTGGACCTTCTGCTCCATAGTGATGCTGTAACCATTCACCTTAGTGACCACCATTCTAGTGACAGCCACCTTCGTTTTGCCATAGCTCTCATTCTCCACCTGCACTTCAAAAGGTGTAAGACTGCCGTTCGTGTACAGGAGCTTTGCCAGTGTGTAGGTGCAGGTGCCCTGGAAGTCGAATTTCAGCCCATCGAATGAGGTGTAGTGTGGGTCCCCAGAAGCAGTGCACTTCCCCTCCCCTAGGGGATGGCATCCCTGCACACCATTCTTTACTTGGCACGCCTCGTTCTCCCCGCATGTGATTGGCTGGCACTGCACAGCTCCACTGGCACCGCACGTGCACTGACTCGTGCACAATCCATCAGGGAAAAACATTTCCCCAGCCTTGTAGTAGCGGCCACTGTACATGCAGCCACACTGGGCAATGGGAACACACTGGACTCCACTGAGAATGAATCCCTCATTACACTGGCATCCTTCCTCACACAAAGCATCGCACTGGGTGCCAGTGGTGAGACTGGCACACGTTGATGGGCATCCACTGGCACACAACTCATAGTGGCTGTTTTGAGGACAGACAGGAGCTGAGGGGAGTAAAATTCAAATAATCCATAAACTGTTTCAAGTAGGACTATACTTTTTACAGAAGATTGAAATAAAAACTACACTTACCGCAAAATGTGTCTTTTCTCCATGCATAAACCTGGGCTCCAGCCTCCTGACATTTGGTGACGTAGCCACTAATAGCCTTACACACAACAGTCTGCATGCCCTTGTAGAGGCAGGCATCAAACACACAGTCATCGAAGAAATATGTAGGGGGCACCTTGGCATGGCAATCTCTGAACGGCCCAGTCGGATCCGTCATTATGCCACAGTATGCATTGGTCTCATATTGACGTTTCTGAGTGACATCGCAGTTTGGACACGTTCCTTTGCACTGGTCACTGCAGCCGGGGATGTTTTCTGTCTTCCAGCTCGCTCCAAACTCTGCTGGGACTTGGGTCAGCTGCCCGTTCTTCATAGTCAAGTCATCCTTGCCATCCTGGTTATAGTTTCCACACAGACCGCACATAGCGCCTGCATAACTTTCAGGTACAGTGACTGTCACTCGGCTGTTCCAGTCGAAAGTCACCTCCAATCCGAAACCGGTCTGAATGATGGCTTTCCAGCCTTTGCTTTGGATTGATAATCTGTTGTCTTCTATGCTCAAGGGTAGGTTCTCCCACAGGTTGTCCACCTAGTTTATTAGTAAAGTAGGAAAATATAATCAACATTAATGTAATCATACAAAAAATCATCAAATAAAATTAAATTACACATCCCTCTAAAATGCAGCTCTGTGCCAGTAAAGCATGTATTACCTCTGTAAGAGTTTGAATGAGGGAAATCCCTAAATTGTCAGTTTGTATCTAAGAATATACATTAGACACAAACACTCACCTGGACCTTCCCTGCATGGTCTGTGCTGATGATGATGATGTGGCCGTACACGTTGACTTGTACGAGCCGTGTGTAAGCCACAGCCTTATTGCCTCGGTGCTCATTCTGCACCTGCACCTGGAACTTCTCCAGTTCATCAGTGGAATTGCAGACAGCTGCTAGCTGGTAGAAGCAGGTTCCCTGGAAGTCAAACTTGCGTCCATCAAAGGAGATGTAGTGCGGGTCCCCACTGGCACTGCACGTTGCCTTTCTGTTGGAATAACAATCCCTTACTCCTTTAACTACCTTACAAACTTCGAAGGGCTTGCATTTTGTGTTTCTGCACTGAACTTTGCCAGTGCCTGCGTCACAGATGCATGATTGCTCGCAGCTATTGTCAGACCAGAGTCTGACCCCAGGTGGGTAGTATCGGCCCTGGTAGGTGCAGCCACATTTCTTGACAGGCACACACTCTCCAGCACTGAGAACGAAGCCTTCGTTACACTGGCAGGTCTCGGTGCAGGGCAGCTTGCAGTTGACAGAAGCACTAGGGTTGGAGCAGGATGCAGGACAGGCACTGCCACAGGACTCGTAGTGACTGTTGGGAGGACATGTCAGAGCTACAGGGACAAGACAGAATAAAATGGAATTCAGTGCCTATACAAGTCTCTCGTCTTCAAAAAGTGAATGTAGCGCATGCATATATTTAATCCCTTTTGCATACATTGATATGTTTTGTAAGTACTGTTCATAACATGTTAATTTAAATATTGGATGATTGTGCAGCCTGGATACTCACGACATTGGGACTGCTTTCTCCAGTTGTATACTTCAACTCCCCTTGCCTGGCAAGCATCTGCATAGGTCTTCAAAGCCTGACAGAGGAAAACCCTAAAGCCGTCATTCAAACACACATCGTAGACACAGCCGTCCATAAAGAGCTCTGGTTTGATGACTGCATGACAGTCCCTGAAAGGCCCATCAACTTTGGCCAGCAGACCACAGCTCTCCTGTCCCTGGTACTTGGAGATGAGGTTGGACTCGCAGGTCTTGCACTCTCCCTTGCAGTCATCCCAGCATGCAGGATCATCATCTTTAACTTTCCAGCTTGTCCCAAAGGACGCAGCATTGTTGGCCTCTTTTCCATCCACCATTACGAAATCATCTTTTGAGTCACCATTGTAATTACCACATAGACCACACAGCTGACCAAGGAAGGTGCTTGTGATAGACACAGTGAGGTGGTGGTTCCAGTCATATGACAACCTGAGACCAAAATCGGTGTCCAGAACAGCGTGGCCTCCACTTTGATAGATTTTTACTTTTCCTTCCTGCAGCGTGCTGGGCAAGTAATACATGTTCTGATTGACCTGAAATAGAAAACAAAACAGTTATTTATATTGCTAGAAATGTGATGGTTTGTGAAAAAGACACAGAGCTCTATGGAGCACACTTTTCAAATGTCAATTAATTGTGGAGAAATCCACATGGTCATAAGATTTTTTTTTTTTTTTTCAGTGACACTCAGTATTGACTACATAGTTCTTACCCTCACTCTGCCATTTTCAGATTTGGCCATAGTTATCGTTAAGCCATAGACCTGGACGTTGACATGTTTTAAGTAGGCCACTTGTGTGCTACCCCGGTTTTCGTTCTTTGCCTCGATATTGAAGCTGGGCAGGGTTTCATTCCCGCAAGTCTTGGCGATGGTGTAGGTACAGGTGCCCTGGAAATCGAAGCTTCGTCCATCGAAGGTGCGGTAATGTGGGTCTCCCCAAGCGATACACTCCGCTTTCGATAGTGGTAAGCACACAGCCTGGTTGTCCACTTGTTGGCACGTTTCCCCGTTCCTGCACTGCTTCTTTTTGCATAGATCCACAACTGCAGGTGGGTAGGAAAGGAGAAGTAGGTTAGGATTAATTAAATTGCCAAGGTAGGAGAGTAAGTCGGAGCAGAAAAAAGAATAGACCACATCATCTCAAAGATCACAATTAAGATAAAGGTAATACCAGGAGCATGCAAACGTTCCAACATCGAAGACATTTTGTGTAGAAACAACTGAAGTTATGCAGGAGTCACCAAGATTAAAGGAATGCCTTTTATCTCTCTACTGCCACCATCTTTACACAAGATTCAGCAGCAGCAGGATGGCCTACCAGAGTAAGGCACAGATCTGTTATTACCATCACAATTCAGCACCATGCTGTCCTTTCCTTCCACCATTAAAGCCAGCAGTGCCATTATCAAACTCACGCTCATCTAAACAGATCTGGGCTCCGTTGTGCACAGCACACCCTGTGGTGCATTGGATTGTCTCACAGCTCACCGCTCCCTTGGGGTTACATGTGCACTTCCTGGAGCAGTCTGCAGACATCAGGGACTCCCCAACCTGGGAAGAAAAGGGAGTACATTGTAACGGGGTCAAATTGAGCAGGAATCTAGAGATAGATCACACTGTACAGGATCTCGCTCTGCTAGAGGCCATGCAGCGGCACAGGAACTGGTTTTATAATCCACAATGAAATATTTTCTGTTGCAAGAGGAATTACTGTTTGAAAGGAAATTGCTATTGATATCCTCTGTCGCAACCAAATAGCTTCATAAACAAATTTGCAGTCACCAAAAAATTTCACAATAAAAGACGAGGAATGGGGCTGACCTTCATGTATCTCCCGTTGTGCGAACAACCACAGTTTCCAGAGGATACACACTGTTCCCCATCAAACACAAAGCCAGGGTCACACTGGCAGCCCTCATAACACTGAGATGTGCAGGTGAGGGGGGCGATGATACTTGCACAAGCACTGCCACAGGTGTCCGCACAAACCTCGTACTGGCTGTTCTTTGGACAAGTCATTGCTAAAATGAGACATAGAAATACTTAAAATACATTAAAAAAGCCCCAGTTAATTCAATACTCTTAAAACACCAGTGTAACATACTCATTATATCAATTGCAACAAGATAAACAATGAATTGCTTACAGCAGAACCCATCGTTCCTCCAGGGCTTGATGATGACTCCAGCATCCTGGCAGGCAGCAGTGTAGGCTTCCAGATTCCTACAGAGGATGTCCCTCAGCCCGTCGGTGACGCATACATCAAAGACACAGTTTTCAAAGTAAATGTCAGGACTGATGACGGAGCGGCAGGCTGCGAAGGGGCCCGTTGTGGAGGAGATGATCCCACAGCTGTCTGCTTTGCTATACTTGGTCTTGTTGGTTTCGTCACACCGGGGGCAGTCCTGGTCACAGCCATGGTTGCACTTGGCTCCTTCTACAAAGACTTGCCAGCTGGCCCCGAAGGCATTGACGTTCTCTGTGAGTCCGCCACCCTGCAGTGCAAACTCATCCTTTTTGTTGCCGTTGAAGTTGCCACAAAGTCCGCCTACCTTGTTCCGGTAGTTGCCAGGGACGGTCACCTGCACGTAGTACACCAAATCGTAGAGGACCTTCAGCCCAAACTCTGTCTGAAGGATGATGTTTTTACCCTGCTGGATCACGGAAACCTTTCCATCGTCCAGTTTCAGGGGTAGGTTTGTATTGATTCCATTCACCTGAAAATGATTGGGATATCTTTAATTAAAAGAAAATATTTAATCTTGTAAGGAAACTGAAAAATAGTGGAAACAGAAAGATTCATTAAGCATTCAGATTCTTTAATTGGGAATATTAACTATACAGAAAGGGACAAGTTGTTTCTAGACTAAATACAATATTTTGTTCATTGCATCCAACAAAAATGCCTGATTCATTAAAGACCGATTTAGGAACAATTGCAGGCACGCAATGTTTGTGCTTGTGTTTTGAATGACAGGACCTCTCAAATAGTGCTTTCCTGCATAATAACAAAACATGGCAGAAGAGATACTCTTCCATCTCAGCTCACCTTCACTCTCCATTGGACCTTCTGCTCCATAGTGATGCTGTAACCATTCACCTTAGTGACCACCATTCTAGTGACAGCCACCTTCGTTTTGCCATAGCTCTCATTCTCCACCTGCACTTCAAAAGGTGTAAGACTGCCGTTCGTGTACAGGAGCTTTGCCAGTGTGTAGGTGCAGGTGCCCTGGAAGTCGAATTTCAGCCCATCGAATGAGGTGTAGTGTGGGTCCCCAGAAGCAGTGCACTTCCCCTCCCCTAGGGGATGGCATCCCTGCACACCATTCTTTACTTGGCACGCCTCGTTCTCCCCGCATGTGATTGGCTGGCACTGCACAGCTCCACTGGCACCGCACGTGCACTGACTCGTGCACAATCCATCAGGGAAAAACATTTCCCCAGCCTTGTAGTAGCGGCCACTGTACATGCAGCCACACTGGGCAATGGGAACACACTGGACTCCACTGAGAATGAATCCCTCATTACACTGGCATCCTTCCTCACACAAAGCATCGCACTGGGTGCCAGTGGTGAGACTGGCACACGTTGATGGGCATCCACTGGCACACAACTCATAGTGGCTGTTTTGAGGACAGACAGGAGCTGAGGGGAGTAAAATTCAAATAATCCATAAACTGTTTCAAGTAGGACTATACTTTTTACAGAAGATTGAAATAAAAACTACACTTACCGCAAAATGTGTCTTTTCTCCATGCATAAACCTGGGCTCCAGCCTCCTGACATTTGGTGACGTAGCCACTAATAGCCTTACACACAACAGTCTGCATGCCCTTGTAGAGGCAGGCATCAAACACACAGTCATCGAAGAAATATGTAGGGGGCACCTTGGCATGGCAATCTCTGAACGGCCCAGTCGGATCCGTCATTATGCCACAGTATGCATTGGTCTCATATTGACGTTTCTGAGTGACATCGCAGTTTGGACACGTTCCTTTGCACTGGTCACTGCAGCCGGGGATGTTTTCTGTCTTCCAGCTCGCTCCAAACTCTGCTGGGACTTGGGTCAGCTGCCCGTTCTTCATAGTCAAGTCATCCTTGCCATCCTGGTTATAGTTTCCACACAGACCGCACATAGCGCCTGCATAACTTTCAGGTACAGTGACTGTCACTCGGCTGTTCCAGTCGAAAGTCACCTCCAATCCGAAACCGGTCTGAATGATGGCTTTCCAGCCTTTGCTTTGGATTGATAATCTGTTGTCTTCTATGCTCAAGGGTAGGTTCTCCCACAGGTTGTCCACCTAGTTTATTAGTAAAGTAGGAAAATATAATCAACATTAATGTAATCATACAAAAAATCATCAAATAAAATTATATTACACATCCCTCTAAAATGCAGCTCTGTGCCAGTAAAGCATGTATTACCTCTGTAAGAGTTTGAATGAGGGAAATCCCTAAATTGTCAGTTTGTATCTAAGAATATACATTAGACACAAACACTCACCTGGACCTTCCCTGCATGGTCTGTGCTGATGATGATGATGTGGCCGTACACGTTGACTTGTACGAGCCGTGTGTAAGCCACAGCCTTATTGCCTCGGTGCTCATTCTGCACCTGCACCTGGAACTTCTCCAGTTCATCAGTGGAATTGCAGACAGCTGCTAGCTGGTAGAAGCAGGTTCCCTGGAAGTCAAACTTGCGTCCATCAAAGGAGATGTAGTGCGGGTCCCCACTGGCACTGCACGTTGCCTTTCTGTTGGAATAACAATCCCTTACTCCTTTAACTACCTTACAAACTTCGAAGGGCTTGCATTTTGTGTTTCTGCACTGAACTTTGCCAGTGCCTGCGTCACAGATGCATGATTGCTCGCAGCTATTGTCAGACCAGAGTCTGACCCCAGGTGGGTAGTATCGGCCCTGGTAGGTGCAGCCACATTTCTTGACAGGCACACACTCTCCAGCACTGAGAACGAAGCCTTCGTTACACTGGCAGGTCTCGGTGCAGGGCAACTTGCAGTTGACAGAAGCACTAGGGTTGGAGCAGGATGCAGGACAGGCACTGCCACAGGACTCGTAGTGACTGTTGGGAGGACATGTCAGAGCTACAGGGACAAGACAGAATAAAATGGAATTCAGTGCCTATACAAGTCTCTCGTCTTCAAAAAGTGAATGTAGCGCATGCATATATTTAATCCCTTTTGCATACATTGATATGTTTTGTAAGTACTGTTCATAACATGTTAATTTAAATATTGGATGATTGTGCAGCCTGGATACTCACGACATTGGGACTGCTTTCTCCAGTTGTATACTTCAACTCCCCTTGCCTGGCAAGCATCTGCATAGGTCTTCAAAGCCTGACAGAGGAAAACCCTAAAGCCGTCATTCAAACACACATCGTAGACACAGCCGTCCATAAAGAGCTCTGGTTTGATGACTGCATGACAGTCCCTGAAAGGCCCATCAACTTTGGCCAGCAGACCACAGCTCTCCTGTCCCTGGTACTTGGAGATGAGGTTGGACTCGCAGGTCTTGCACTCTCCCTTGCAGTCATCCCAGCATGCAGGATCATCATCTTTAACTTTCCAGCTTGTCCCAAAGGACGCAGCATTGTTGGCCTCTTTTCCATCCACCATTACGAAATCATCTTTTGAGTCACCATTGTAATTACCACATAGACCACACAGCTGACCAAGGAAGGTGCTTGTGATAGACACAGTGAGGTGGTGGTTCCAGTCATATGACAACCTGAGACCAAAATCGGTGTCCAGAACAGCGTGGCCTCCACTTTGATAGATTTTTACTTTTCCTTCCTGCAGCGTGCTGGGCAAGTAATACATGTTCTGATTGACCTGAAATAGAAAACAAAACAGTTATTTATATTGCTAGAAATGTGATGGTTTGTGAAAAAGACACAGAGCTCTATGGAGCACACTTTTCAAATGTCAATTAATTGTGGAGAAATCCACATGGTCATAAGATTTTTTTTTTTTTTTTCAGTGACACTCAGTATTGACTACATAGTTCTTACCCTCACTCTGCCATTTTCAGATTTGGCCATAGTTATCGTTAAGCCATAGACCTGGACGTTGACATGTTTTAAGTAGGCCACTTGTGTGCTACCCCGGTTTTCGTTCTTTGCCTCGATATTGAAGCTGGGCAGGGTTTCATTCCCGCAAGTCTTGGCGATGGTGTAGGTACAGGTGCCCTGGAAATCGAAGCTTCGTCCATCGAAGGTGCGGTAATGTGGGTCTCCCCAAGCGATACATTCTGCCTTGGATACTGGGACACACGTAGCCTGGCCGTTTACTGGCTGACACTTTTCTCCTGTCCTGCACTGCTTGTTTTCACAGGAGTCTATGGGTACAGCTGGAATAATGGAGTGGTCAAAACAAGGAGCATGTTTGCAAAGCACTTACATAGGAAATGAGAACGAGGCATCAGAAAAGTGTAAGAATGTCAATTAGCTCTTAGACTTTGTTCAAAGGGGTCTGGAACTGTTTACTTCTGGATTTTCCGAGATATTGGGCCCTAAACACAGCAGTAAATCATTTGTCCATTTTCATTTTTTTCTAAATATTAGTATTATCTCCTATTAAGGTTTATTATCAAAATTTTGGCATTTCAGATGTTTGATATAAATCTTAATATTTGCATCAGCAAAAGCAACCCCCCCCCCCATCAAATAAAATAAAATGTAGTTGCCATACTTACAGTCTATTGCACAAGGTGCAGGGGATCCATATCCATTATATAATACTGTCCCAATGCTGTAGACACCAAATGAAGATTTTGGATGCTCTATGTAGTGTGGTTTTTCCTCCTGACCATATTCAATATGAGCCCAGGAATATTCAGTGCCTTTTACTGGGGCCCACGTGACCGTTTTCAACAGCAACTGGTTATCAAAGCGTATTTCTGAGATGTCTGAAGGTTTTGCCACAACCAGTAATCGGTTTTCAAATTTGTCGTAGCCTTGAATAAAGTATTTACTGCAAAACAAGTTGGTTGGGACAACGTTCATTAAAAATGTATCAAAGCCCCACTCGCCTCTTGATCCTCCAGTACTGTAGAACATGACCTGGATACTTCGGGATGCTGTGATGTAAAGGGGAGTGGTTCCGTCTATTTTCAAAGAGATAACCTCTCCACTTTTGAGCTGTTTGGAATCCTTTTTATCTCCATACTGAATTAGAACATCAGTGGACTGCGAGGCAGCAACATAAACATAGTCATCCTTCCTCTGATAAGGTTGAGGTGGTACAATAAAGGATGATCCCCACCTGGTTACAGGTAGCAGCTGCTCAAAGAGAACGTTGCACCTAACATTGAGATTGGAACACACGTGGCCCGCTATTACACCGACAGGTTTAGTGGAAACAATCTTTGTGCCTGAAAGGTCGTCCATGCTCATTAGCTGAACACTCTCATACTTGGAAAGAAAGATTGTGAGTTTACTCCCTTTTATGTATGTTATCTGGTTAAAGGTCACTTTCCCTGTGAGGTACACATCAACAGAGTTTGAGTTTTCCAAATTCATGATAGCAAAAAGCTTGGAGAGATCCCCATAGTTTGGAGTAACCACATAATACTCATTACCCCAGTCTGTAACAGGGTATACAATGGTGGTGTCTGCTGTGCGGGTCTTGTAGTTCATAAGAATGGATGACAAGGGCTTCTGTGATGTGATAACAATCATGTTAGAGGACCTGACACTACCTTGGACCTCCAGGGTCTGGGGAAGTGAAATCACTTGGCTCCTGCTTTGTTCAAGTTCAAGACACATAGGAAAACCAGGCATGTGTACATTTATAGATACTTGAGTGGCAGCTGCAGAGCGAGCGGAAATAGACAAGTTAAACTGGGGATCATTGCCTGGCAAATAATTTTGTGTGATGAGTGTGGCATATTGGATCCCATCTGTGATCTCCAGACAGTCCGCTGTGGAAAAAAACATTCGAACAATCAAACTGATGAACAGAAGAAATTTACAAATGAGAGATGACCATTTGTCTGCTCTATACTCATCCGGTTCCCAGCTGTTGGTTGATCTCTAAACTTTTTCAAGTTGTCTCCTAAAGGATTCCTATGATTCGGCATCAACCACATGGTTAGATAACCCATTCCATTCTCTCTGTGTAAAAAATATCTAGAACCTTCTGTCCTAACTCTGTAAATAGGACTTTGAAGGAGTGTCTCAGTGGCTCTGCACATTTGTTTGGTAAATGCATTCCATTACATATAAAAAATGCTTTATACTTTTTTTAATTATGAACATCTAATGTATTTTAAGAAGTCTCACAATTCACCAGTAACACATCTGCTTTGCAAGAACAATCTGTCCAAAGCTTGCTCCATTCAGATCACTGACAGTCTGAGGAACACAAAGTCGGACATGTCAGCTTAGGACTTTTGGTATCAAGGGCTTGATTCAAGAAAGATTCAAGAAACAAGTAGGACATGGTGAGAGCAGTCTTTCCCCACCCCCAGTACTTTGAGTGTCTGTCACATGTCTTCATGCTGCTATGGTACAGCAAAGGATCAGTATAACAGATCAGGCCTGTTTTTTATACCCAAGCAGATAAAAACAAATTCTCACCCAATGAAACACAGAGCCCAAAATCATTGTTAATGACATCCTTGTACTTACAATGATTGTAACAAGGTGCAGAAGATCCATATGCATTCTGGTCAGCTTTTCCTATGCTGTAGACTCCAATGGCAGCAGTAGGGTGCTCCACAACGTGTTGTATGGGCTGGGATCCAAAGTCAGAGAGTGCCCAAGAGAATTCTGTGCCCGGGATCGGAGTCCAAACAAGGCTTTGAACTTTCTTATCAAACATAATTCCTGAGATGTCTGCGGTCTTTGACACAACCATTGCTTGACTTGTAAACCCTTCATGGCCTTGTACAGAATATTTTTGGCAAAATGTGTCAGTGGGGAGAATATTCATCAAAAACGGGTCAAACATTTGACCACCTACTCTACCGCCAGTGCAGTAATACAAGACCTGTATGCCTGCTGAAGCATGTATATATAGGGGTTTGTGGAGGCTTATTGGAAGTGAAATACTTTGTCCACGATCTAAAGCTAGTGACTTGAGTTCACTTCCAGATTGGATCTGGAAATTGGTTTGCTGGGATGCAGTTACATAAACTAGATCAAAATCGTTCTGATAAGGGAGAGGAGGCACAATGAAGGTAGTTCCCCATTGTGGTACGGGCAACAGCTGCTGAACAAGGGTATTGCAATTAGAGTTTTTCATTGAACATGTGTGACCAGTGATTACAGCTACTGGTTTCTCACTCTTGATTCTAGTGCCCGACAAGTCGTTAGAACTCTGCAATTGAAAGCTTTCAAACTTTGAAAGGGACACAGTGAGTTTTGTACCTGCTGTATATTGTTTCCCTTCAAATCTCACGTCCCCTTTCAGATCCACCTCAACGGTGTTTGGCTGTTCTGCATTTATGATGGCAAACTGTTTGGAGGCTTTCTGATAATCTGGGGTGAGGGCAAAGTACTCTACTCCCCATTCATTTATAGGGTACACAACAGTGGAATCTGCTGTTTTGGGCTTGGAGTTCAGCAGAACAACAGTGATGGGTTTGCTGGACTCGATTACAATGGTATTGGAGGACTTGACAGTGCCCGCGACCTCCACGTTTCCTGGGAGTGAAATAACTTTGCTTTCTATTGAGTTAATCTCCAGATTGAGGGGAAATCTAGGGCCTGGGCCAAAGACTGTCACTATGGTTGTGCCAAGGGACTGTGCAGTAAACACCAGGCTAGACGTGGATGGCCCATATGCATTAGAATAATTCTCAGTGATGACTGTCGCAAACTTGGTCCCAGCTGTGCTTATAGAACAGACACCTGACAAAAATGACATGCATAATAAATATTAGGAAATATATTGGGAAAGTCAAGGCAAGTTCTTTTTAGAGCATATTGAGTCAAATTGATTTTGGCTGGGGTTCGATCAACTAAAATCTTTTAACTCAGAAATAAAATGTGCTGATAAATGTAGGACAGGAAAAAAATACCTTCGCTATTGCACACTGTGGTATGGGTAGGACTTAAATAATAAATTAAACCATATCTGAGTGAGAGAGTGCTTAAATCTACCCCTGGACAACTTTGGGAAAACCATATAGGCTATTAAATCACATCAATATTAAATGCAAAAAAGCTGTATTAATAAAAAAAAAGCAACGTGTTCAAGTTTGTACACATGACGTTCCTCTCTAGACTCTATACATAACCTATACGTAACTTCAGACCAGTTCAGTACTTACTGTAGAACAGCGCTGCTAAAGCACAAAGCTGCACCACCTCCTTCTTCAACCCCATTTCTGCAAGAGATCATTACATTAAAACAGCAGTCAGAGAAGCTATTCTTAGAAAATAAACGTAGCATTTATAAAGAAAAGCCCCCTAACTGCCTACAGCAATGTCACATTGGGAGATGTCATAATGATAAGAGCATTTAGTCTAACTTAAATTCCAAGGTCTCAAAACAGAAACCGATTATCCTTGTAACACCTTGTGACATGACTTACCCAGAAGATAAAATAAACATTTTTTAAATACAACCAGTGTCAGAGGTCATTAAACAATTAGAAATTAAACATAAAATACTACTACTACTACTACTACTACTACTACTAATAATAATAATAATAATAATAATAATAATAATAATAATAATAATAATAAATAATAATAATTCTGCATTATTTTAAGAAACACTTGGTGAATGGTAAGTTTAAAAAAAAAATAAAATAAAAAAAAAAATTCTGACTTTGCAATTATCAATCCTCATCCAGCATATCACAGCATGAAATAACTCAAAGAATGTAATAAATGAGACCAGGTTTTAATTTAGGTCTAGCTTTTTAAATAAATTGGTTACTAACAATAGTTTTACAGGAATGGAACAAGAGACTGGGGCCAAGGTTGGTCGCACCCTCAAAAATCTCCTCTTTATTAGACTGCTAATAATTATATGCATCTGATTTTTAAAACAAAATGCATTATTTGCTGAAACAAAAACAAGAAACAAACACACTAAGTCTAAAAGAAGAGCTTTTTGAGCATGCAAACAACCTTGTCTCGCAAGCTTATGTTGTGTGGTTTCTTTGGCTGCTTGTGTGGAGGTGGGAATGGCTTGACTGCTGCATTAGCATTGTTTTATGCAATGAATTTCCTTGCTTTTTCATTATAAAGTACACCAGTTGGGTGGAGGTGTTCCATGCACGACTTCTGGGTTTTACCACCTTGTATTAGACATGTTAATGCAAAGAGTGCAGACTCAGTAATTCTAGCAAAATTAGTAAAACAACGCTGATCGTTTGTATCTACATAGGTTTTAAAATATGCAATCTTAAAAATAAAACAAAAAAAAATCATGAAACATTCATACAAAGAATTGTTTTTACAATTGAGAGCAAGGGTTTACCATACTGCTCATTGTTCACCAAAGTTAGAACATTCTATTAAATGTAATATTAAACTTCAGTTCCAATGGAATTTTACTACATTGTAGTGTTAAACTGCAGTGTGTGTGTGTGTGTGTGTGTGTGTGTCTATATCTATATATATATATATATATATATATATATATATATATCTATATATATATATATATATATATATATATATATATATCTATCTATCTATCTATATCTATATCTATATATATATCTATCTATATATATATATATCTATATATTGTGATGATGTGTATGTACCAAACGTCAATTTGGAGGCTTTTGGACCCTGGGGATAGCCACACACATTGTATGATGACAAATGTAACAATTGCTTAATTGTATAGTTAATGTAACAATTGCTTAATTGTATAGTTAATGGGCAAATGCTGATCAGATGCGAGTGATCAAGTTGGGGTTAAAAAGGTTTTCAGTTGGTGTGTTCAGGGGAGAGAGAGAAAAGAAACTGAACAGTGGAAAGGTATGTCGGACAAAGAAAGAGTTTTCTGTTAACGAAACAAAGGTACGGGTTCTGACAAAAGTGCTTGAATGTGATTTAGATTAGGTGATTTATGGTATTAATTTAAACAGGGGAACAGGCTTACCCTGCCCTGCATTAGATAGCACTACTATTAACCAGTTTAGTTAGCGCCTAAAGAAGGGCTAGGTTTTGTTTTGTGTTTTTGTTTGTTTGAAACATCAGTTTGCTAATAAACGTACGCCACAGTGTTTAAAGAGCCCTTCCATTGTATCGTGTAAAAATTAAAGAGACAGACACCTGTCTGAAAGAACAACACGGACTCCGGCTGAAAAGGTCAGAATACATCACAATATCCTCAGAGGTATATATGCTTTTTTATATGATTCATGCTATAATACACACAGCTTTGGCCAAAAGTTTTGCATCACCCTGTAGAATTAACTAATTTTGCTTCATAAAGTCAAATGAAACTTGCTGATTAATGTTACGTTACCATATTGAATTATACACCGCTTTGCAGTTTTCCAGATACATTATGAATAACTGACAGAAATTGAATACTACTATTATGGATTTCGGTAGACTTCCAAAATCATTTTGTATTTTTTTTGATTATACGATAAATAAAATATGTAACTATGTTGATGTAGTTGTTTTTTTTTATTTTTTATAAGATTTATTGTTTAATTATGTCTCAGCCCTAAAATTCTAGGTGATGTAAAACTTTTGGCCACAGCTGTACATGTTTTGCATCCCAAATTAATATTCACTGAACTTTAAGAAATACATTGAGTTTGAGGAGCCTTGTTTTATATAAAGCTTCTCTTAGGTTAAACGGGCCTTTGTAAAAATGAGAGCAAAAAAGACTTTGAATCCTTTCTAAAATAGGTGAACAACCTGTTTAACAAACAGTAAAGTTAAAACATCTCTTTAATAAACAACCCAATTATAATAAAAATAATAACAACAATTAAATATATAAGGGGTATTTCTTTCTTTCTTTGAGGGGTGTCCTGTTCAACCCTGGTGACCCACACTTTCATTTGCAACATTGTTATTATTATTGTTTGCAACTATTATTGCTTCCTAATACCAGCTGAAAACTGACATGGTTGTGAATTTTCCCTCCACATCATTTTTAATTGTAGTTTTTTTTATGGCTATCTGATTTATGTGTCTGTATGTTTGCATTAAAAGCAGACCCTTCTATAAAGTACTTTAACCCTAATGATAATAATGATACATGAAGGTTGAGAAAGGGTAGAAAAAGTTTGTCTTACCTGCAGGTGCACCTATTGGTCTGGATGCCCATGCCTCTTAAATACCAACACTTTCCTAGAAGGGGTGGAACTCCTGAACCGAAGTAGGAGTGGAACACCACAAGAATGTAAGATTGCAAAAAATACTTGTATGTGCCCGACCTGCATCTTGCTGTTTCTGTAACAGTTGCATTTTCTTTTTCAATAAAAAAACAGCAAAACAGCAAAACCGCTCTGTTTTACACCTACAGTAACAGCTAAATTTACGTGTAATATTAATAGCTGTGATTTAACATAACCATGGTGATATCCTGCTGCCTTTTAAGTTTTAAAGAAACATGCAAATCAGAAAAGGTTAAATCGGTTATTTAATCAGCAGGGCCAAGCCTCAATCACAATGCTGAGAACAAGTTGTGACCTATATTCTTAAGGCAGATTCATTGGAAATGTTACACAATACTTTTCTTTTAAATGCAATTTGAGTTGGAGTTATTAATCAGCCCTTTTTGTTTTTTTCTCTTTGTTCATTATTCTTTTATTTCCTATTTATAAATAGATAAGTGATTTCAGCATTGATTATTGTGCTTCTAAAAGACAGTTTTCAGGAAACGTCAGAATAGTGCTGTTTGACTGACTGCCCCATAGAAGCCTGATAACCTTTGATAAAACTAACATTCTGATTAACTTTCCAAAAAACTACAGCTTAATTTTAATATTTCAAGCAACACAGAGTGCAGTAGGTGTTTGCTAGATGGTCATTATTTTTATCTGTGGATGGCAACTAGACTCGGGTCAAACATACTTTAAACGCTGACTTTCTCAAAAAGTTTAGATAAAAAAATAACCACTTATAACAGTTACAAACATCTTAAAAAAACGAGGACTGTACAAAATAACAATAAAAACTCCCTTTGAAAAAGAGATTTGAAGCTACAGTACTCACTGCTTCAATGTATTATGTAAGGATGAAGAAACTAGGTGAATTTAGTTGGATTGGATTTAGTTGCTTGTGCTTCTTTGTTATATAGAAATCACTTGTCAAGAAATGAGATATTTACCTGATCCCTTCAGGCTGATGAGTAATGATGTGGAAAAACTGGAAAAGCAGGCCAAAATCTACCTAATCAGCATCTCCATCAATTCTAAAACATATCATCAAATAAAATGAAATGATGCATTTTAAAATCATGTTCAAAAAAATAAAAAAAAATATTGAAATTATTGAACTCTGTAGGTAAAAAAAATAAAATACTGAAACATTTGAAGGCTTTGCTTGGCTGAAAGCTTAATCCTTCCATGTAAGGTTTTGCTTTCCATCATCTTGTCTTACTCATACATTGAAATGTAGACATTGTAAAAACAGTACCCATGCATTACTGGATAGCAGAATAAACTGTAAGGAGCTGTGCCAAGTATAAGCAGTGATCCGTTGAAACATTAAGTTGAATTAGTAAGGGCTATCTTGATGTACCGGTTTCTCAAACACGAATACATGAAATACTATACCACACATTGAATTTAAAATTTTCTGCAGTCCAGAAGTAAAGCCTCTGTTGCACAATATAATACATCAGTTTGCTAAAGCATTCCCCTGTGGCACATTCCTGTGATGTGAACCTCCAGGCCCATTGTATAGTTTGCAGAGTGTGTGGGAGCAGTGCCTAGGAGTAGGGGGTTATCATGAAGACGTGCCAGGCTAGAGAGTCACTGAGCCTTCACTGTGTAATGTAGCCAAGCAGATTTTCATTTGACATTGATGAAAACTGGACTTGGGAGTTATGAATATTTATTAAACAAAAAAACAAAACAGAAAAAACAGTTGATCTCGGGTACGTACTCTTTGTCCAAGTACATTCCCTCACTGCAGCAGTCCCCCACGAGAACTGATGTCAGGGGGCGTCCTCCGATCCCACCACCAAACCCACTGCCTCTTTACACCTCGAGAGCAGAGGCTGAATGAGCCAATAAAGAGGTATTACTTAATTTCTCTTCCAGTGTGCGGATTAAGAACTAAGTGGTGATGCTTTAAAACAATACATTTATAGATCACCTGAAGTACATATTTATTTTTTACTTTGCTAGTGTGGACTGTGGTGACAGTGCCACACCCCACATTGCCTGTTCCTAAACTTGGCTCTGATCATACATTTATGCGGTTGTGAAAACATAATATTCAGATGACAGTCAAGTAAGTAAAGAATGCTTGCTGTAGGTGAGGCTGATACAGTTGAAATATAAAATACAAAAACACTTTTGGTTACCAGTTCTCTCTTCATATTTTGAGATTCCTCAATGATTTTATTAACTCATTTAACACAGCAGATCGCTCTAGTACTATGGAATGCAGCTCCACTCCAAAGCAGGAGACCAGCAAGCTAATTGAATGCACTAATATACCCAGCTGTATTTACAGTATTATACATCAAAACTATTTAATTAGCTACCTTGGGGTGTCCTTCCTGCAAAGTAACTTGATTTGATCAAGCAGGTCCATTTAAACCTCAAATGGACTGGATGGTTTAACAAACCTTTAAAAGCACTTAAACTGCAACTGCGGTTTCATTCTTTAGTTAAGATCTGACAACTGACTGCTAAAATATGAAAGCCCTATTAGCCCAATTGTTTTACAACAAAAGTTGCAAGATATGCAAGATAATGTTAAGCTTAGTTTCAGTAAAAACTCCTGGAGCGATTGTTACTGACAAACAAACGGGTTTTTTTTTCTTTTAAATGCAACACTTTCGTAGCTCTGCTGCTCCTCTTGTCTTCCACTCACAGTTTGCATTGGAGCAACAGGTTTCTGACAGGGAGCCAGGAGGCTAACTGCAAACTTGACTCCAGATTTAAAACAGTTTATCGTTAGAAACAAGACGTCGCTATTGTGTTTTTTTTTTTTTTTTAATTGTTAACAGAAAATGAGCTGGTTTTATGACGTGGTTTTCATTCTCGTCCATTAAAGATACGATTTTTTATACGATAGGTTACCAAGCAACATGAGTGATACAACCAGAAATACATGTTCCAGTTGAATATCGATTAATTAATACCTCTCCCTCAGTACATATACTTCTTGCCTGGAGAAGGGAAAAGCAGGCGTGTATATGTGTTGCGCAAGTTTATGGCTAGTAAATGACGAAACGGCCCAGCGTGTAATCGGTTTACAGTCATACCGCTTCTTGCCAGAAGTTTATTTGAAAGGGAGTAAAAAGAGCATTGTGGTGTTCTAGCTTCTCTACATTTAAAGAGTGAATGAAAGCATTCTGTCATCCGCAGTGTCCTTACAAAGGGTATGATGTATCGTCTGATTGTGCCAGTGGTCTAACGCATAGTTAAACCCCTTCACCCTGCTTTTGTGCTCAGTACTTCAGTTTAGTTGAGCAATGTAACATTGCAGTTTCTGGGGTTGCACAATAGGGGGCAGCAGCGATCTATTAAAAGATAGTGTTTATTTTTGTCCAGAAAATGTATATAGATTTGTAATGAATTCATGTTGATCACCATAGGAATAATAGCTAATCCCAGCGAGATGAGCGGAGGTTATTTTAATAAATTTAATTGAAACAAGTTGATGATATAAAATATGGCTATCATGTACGCTGCTTCAACTACAGTGAAAAGACATAGACTTTACAGACTGTTTTATCTTTTTTTTTTTTTTTTGAAGGAATGTTTTTTGAAGAATGTTTATAATCATGTTTTAAGTTGAGCAGCGCTTTGAAAAAGATTGAACCCTCTGGATAGCTTCATTAATCAACACAGGCTTTAATGAAACAGCCGGCCCTCACAGAAGGTTCCTTGAAACCGCTTCATAAAACCGCCAAAATACTATAACGACCATTACTGCAGCTCATGTGGCAAGTCAGGTATAATAATAATAATAATAATAATAATAATAATAATAAATGAAACACATCCAAATGATAATTTTGCCTGAAAGGAAAAAGCACCCTTCTACAATTCTACAATTGTAAAAGAAATAATAAGAAACAACTTCAGACTACAATAGAAAGTATTTTATTTTCATTTCTGTAAATGTGTTTATAGTTTTTTTTTCTTTTAATTTTTTGCAAGGTGAATCCAATTTTGGTATGAATGTGTAGATCTAAAATCTACAGACTGTGGCTTATTGCAGAGACCAAATAAAATCAATCAACAGCCAGGTAGATCATTCTTTTTTCTAACAGGATCCAGAGCTAAAAATAAAAAAATAAAGCACACAATACATCTCATATAAAAATGGTTTATCATTTTCATTGGTTATCTTTTGATCAGCTAGCGAGTGCACAAAAAGTTATTTACAGCACCTTCACCAAGCGCATTGGAATAGGGGATGTTGATTATTAAGCCTCTTGCTTGTGTGATCAGAACAAATGCTAAACTCTGACAGCTGCAAACAGCAGCGGAAAATTGCAATGTAAATGTATTGGGCAGCCGTAGAAGTAAAATTGAATTAAATTGAGATTCCTCATCCCAACCAGCAAATTCAGCTGTAAAATGACCTTTCATAATAATGTGGACTAACTCCTTAATAGGGCTATTCTCTGTTTCTGGCCAGTCCGTGTTTACTGGGATTGTGTGTCATGCACAGAATGTACAACTATTGACATGCAGAACTGCTGTCTGACTAATATTTGCAGTCACTTTATACTTGACAAGGACAAAGAACACATACAAGATTGCCTTGGCATCTGGACAAAACTCTACTGGTTAACACCCAACCTTGATAAAGCTATGTGAACACATTGTGTATGTGGGGAGAAAACTCAGCTGTATTGCTCCCTCAGACACAATTCAATGAATAAATCAAACTAGCTACAGTTCCATTGGACCATCCCTGAGAAATGTTTAAATGTATTTATTTTTTTGTTTCGGGCAATGCCTGAATCATTTTGCCTTATTCAACAACCCCAACATATTTCTTTGAAGACAGATCACTATAGCCCAGGGCCAGCCTCCAAACCCTATACCGGACACACATTCTCCACAGTGTATCTACACTGACAAGTTTATCTGCATTTTATAAGTGATCAAACTACAAGAGCTTACTTTCTCACAACTAATCCAATCGAACGTGACATGGCCAATCTAAATAAAAACCAGCTTTGTTTAAATCGTTTAAGTGGGACACCCTGGCGTTTTTATATTTAGATTGCTTGTGAAAGGGAATTTATCCCCTGTCTTATCCCCAATTCCAAATGCCCAATCTGAATGTCAGCTTGCTTCTGCCTCAGGCAGACTGAAGACCCACAAGTTAGACAAGATGTTCTGCTTTCTTGACAGTTGGGGGATGATGAGTGAAGACATGACGTGGAAAAGATGATTTGTTTTATTATATGTATATTTATTTTATGACTGCCAAGTTCCTCTTGGATTGAGTACAGGGAATGGAAACTTGTCTTCACAGAAGAAAAGGGAACAGTGTTGCTTTATAAATAATATTTTGCAACAGGAAGCACAAGCCTCCCTATTTCTCTGTTCTGTGTATGTACAGGAGCAAAGATCTAAAAAGATTTTTAAAGGAATATGCAACATTTACTGACTATTCTCATTATAAAATAAAACAGTCCGATTAAAGTGTGCTGACTTGGTGTTAATCAAATGCAAAGAGGCTGGTTTCAGGCACTCCATGGCACACATATAGCAAGGTTGCCTCAAAGTCCTGGTCTCCTGGAACTAGGGCTACTGTTCCTTTAAAAGTGTCTTTGTGTTTCCTTAGCTTGTTACAAAATTAGTAAAATGCAAAGTGTGAGGTTCATTTATTGAACATTTATACGTTGTTAATTTAAATGTTTCTCTTCCAACTGAGCAGTTTTACAGGTTTATACACGCACTAAAGACATAGTACTTACTCATATTGGCATAGAAAAGTACATTGTATGGGTGTGAGATTTTCAATCTCGGGACTGCTTTCAAGACAAGCTCTGCAGAGTCTAAAGAGAGCAAGTAAAACATTGCAATAAATGAAAAGTCAAGCTTTGTTTTTTGCCACCTGCTATCACACAAAAAAACTACCTGATAACACTATAAATGAGCATGGGAAGCCCTGTTGCTTGCACAGGGCAAATCTAAAAATTGATTATGCAGAGAAATTGATCTTATTTTATTTATTTGCTTTTTCTCCTTATTGGTTGCATTGCCTCAGGTCACTGTAGATGTCTTGTTTGTGTCTTTGAAGCTCCTACAGAAAAAAAAACATATTAGATTAACAGATTAGCTCTGTGTGAAACAAGTGTGCGAAGAACCCAGATCAAATGTGAGATCATAGGAGTCAGTGTCGTGAAGCAAGCACTCTAGTGATGCGCTGCGATTGTTTTATTTACAAGATCATTTTAATCGTGTATCTGAGGTGTGTATTGTGATACCAAAAGCTTTGCATTGATACTTGCAGTCCACTAAATGGTTATTTAATGACAAATGAGATGCAATTTATTTTGGCTTGAATTATTGCTCCACCTATCTCTTATTAAGGCTTATCTTCTCACTAATTAGTCAATGGTTGATTTTTTATCTTTCTAAAAATATTAAATGCACAACTGTTAAAGGGTTTAGCAAATATTAAAAAAGAACAGCATGTTAAATAATATTGTAAAGACATGTAACTAGTGTAAAAGTTTAATCCTTCATAGCATTTTCTGTGTTTAATTAACTAATTCTGCATCATAAAGTTAAATGAAACCTGCTGAATAATGTTACATTGACATATTGAATTATATACTGCTTTGTAGTTCCCATATACTTAAGGAAAAGTAACATTTAAACATTTTGAAATCTAACATGAACTACTGTACTACTATTATGGCTTCCGGTAGACTTTTGCGATATAATTTAGTAGTTTTTTGATTACATGATGTTACATAAAAGATCTAAATTATGTTCATATAGTTTTTCTTTTCATTTTTATTATGGCTACATTTGTAGGTGATGCAAAACTTTTAACCATAGCTGTAGATAGAGCAATCTGTTACCACATGTAGATTAAAGTGTGATCTTGTGACCTGCAGATCATGATGTGTTGTGTCCTGGATTAAGTATAAAGTTACAACTCAAAGTAAGAACATTCTCAGCAGCCAAACCCCTCCCGATACCCTAGTAAGTGCTGCCCTCACCTGGTATGGGGACTCTGTGTCTGCAGACACCTTTCCTTTCATCTTGATGTCACTTTTCCCCTTGGCCCTGGCTGTCCGACTGACCTCATCTTCTTAGTTTTCCAGTGGGAAAGATAGCATCAGGAAAAAACAGAGTGGCCATAGAAAAACACCTTTCATTATTACTTGGAGACTGCTTTTAGGTCTATCAGAAAACTGCATGATGAAAACATCTGTCTGTCTAGCGATAGCATCTGCGCTGTTTTTTCTGGCTAAAGCTTTCATCTGAGTAAACCACATCATTCTGGGTTTAAAATGTAATCATGTGCTTTATATATGGATTTTCTGTAATAAAATGATGTAGCAGTTAGCAAAAATTAAGTTAGTTGCTTAGCATTTTTTTTTTTTATTGTAGAAATACTATGCATTAAATATTTCTTTTTTCTGCTTGCCTGTGTGTTGTGTAAGAGGAAATGGGCACATTGCAACACGTATTCAGAGAATACAGAGTTGACCAATGGTCATAAAGTGGAAGAAAGAGCTTGTTGTTCTTTCAGGAGGAAGTGGCGCAGTGCTGGAGCCGAGAGTTGTATTTCCTCCACTATGCCAGTCCTCATAACAATGTGTGTGTTTGTATAGGAGACTAACCATACCCAATGATCTTCAATGGAAATGGTTCTCTACTAACGGGCAATGCTAGCACAGAGGTAGCTACAGTTGTATGAGGCTGTCATTGGCAGAAAGGCATCACGGTGGGGAACAAACCCAAACACTGATCTGGTGATTCCTTCCAGTACCCATTCGCCACACCAATATCAGACTACATGCAAACTGTCTCTGCGCATGGTAAACAACAATGACAGGGAAAGACATAAGCCACTGAGCCACTATCTGCTATCATTCAATTGTTTCAACCCATATGGAATTCAATCCTAGCGGAAGTCTTGATTCCCAGACAGTATTGCTTAGGCACAATAAAGGCGTGCAAAGCTTATTGGCTGTTGCCACAGTCAACATGCTGTCTGTGCTGGATAGCCACTAAGTGCTGGCTTTATTACAGCCCAAAGGGTAGATCATGTGTAAACTATGTAAAGAGCCCCACTAAGGGAACCTGGATAACCCTTTCTCTGCATCAGTCCTTCCCTCTCAGTGCCCTTCTATATCAAGACAGTTCTGAAACCCCTCCCTGCAACTCTCACCTTTCAGTGCCTCCAGGCGGCTCTCATTGATGCGGGTGGCGAAGCAAAAGACGGAGAGAGCGATGAGGAAGGTGAGGATGATGTCTCCAATGATGATCCCAATAATGGTGCCCATGTCCATCTGGTAACAGGATTTGCAGTCTGGAGATCGGGGGGAGAGAGTCGACAAGATTCTGTCTCAGAGCGGTTGTTGCTTATAGAACAGTTCCATACAGAACCGGTTGAGGAATTCCATTCACTATAAAGGTCTCAAATGTGAAAGAAACTCGTGTTCTAGTAACCCTTTATTTTAATTTTATAATGTGATGTATGGTACTACACTGGGTGAAAGAAGACTCACTTTTGAAACCGTGCTTTCAGATGAATATGTCAGAAAGGGTAGGTTTACAAGGCTGGAAGTAAAGTAAAATCCACTGTAATACGTCTAGTGAGGGTTATTAACATTATTGCTGGACCCCCTTTAATTGAGGATTTCAGTGTTCAGTATTTGTTACTGTCATAGCGGATGTGAAAACAGGATGTGAATGCAATTCTATTGATAAACTGCTGGTTCCTGATTAGTTGTAGATAGACCATATGAAGTGGTTAAGTGTCAGGAACCAAACTCTTCTCATAACAATCACATTCAGTTTAAAAAACGCACTTACTTTGCTGCCCATGCACAGAACCTAGAAAGACAGAAAGTAATAATATTATTAATAATATAAATAATACCCCAAAAACCATCATGTTTTCGCCGAGAACTACCAATGTACAAACTGTGCAAATGGACATTTTTCCACCTGGGCGGCTAGAATATTTGCTTTTCGTTTTGAGTTGAAAACAAGAAGCATCGTCTTTTATTGTTGTTCCTCTTTTAAATGAAATGTCATGTAGTCTGCAGCTCCACTGTGCTGCTGGTTACTCAGAGATCTGATATTCTGGATTGTAGGATGTTAACATAAAGCAAGACTCTTTCACACAATGAAAAATGCAAAAGAGCTGTGAATAGACATTTGATAAGAACAGGGAGAGAAGGCCAGAGTCCAAATTTAATAGAAAGGTCACAGTTTTGTTTAATAATTTCTATCATTTCTAAATGTGTTTTTTAAAGTGTTTAAAATTATTACTAAGCAATAACTGTTTAATACAATTGTATTATTTTACGTGTGCTCTTATAACACATGTCATCAGGTTTCATTATACAATTATTATTATTATTATTATTATAAACTGTCAACTCTTGTAATTTATAAGACATAGATCGTGTCATTAATGATTTATAACAGGAACTTAGTTTAAAATTCCCTTCCAAGTATTTACAAATCAGTTTGCAAATGTTGTTACTTTAATGCGTTAGTATTTTAAATTCCGGCTATGCCTCTCTGTCAGAGTAGAGACCTATAGACCCCATATTTATTACAGTTATTATCACGGTATTCTTTGCACAATGTCATCCCAAGTTTGAGACCCAAGAACTTCAACAAGATATTTTTTAGCAATAGATTTGAAAATGCCATTTTTTTCCTTTGTTTTCTTCTTCTGGAAAACAGATTGCATAACCAGCTCAATACTCGTGGAGCTGCGCTACTCACCACACAGCCCCGTTAGAATGAGCAGCACTGCTGAAGAGGAACCTCGCCTTTCCATTCCCCGAACGTCTGCTGTTATGCTTTAATAACGACAGCAGAGCTTGTTACTCTTCTGACACCAAGATGGACAACTTTGCTTCTCTCTTTGTCTGATGGAATGGCTTGTGACTGCGGGAAAGAGAAAATGAGGAAGTATCAGTTTCTAATCTGACTGTCTGAGACAGAGTCTGTCCACTGACCACAAGTAGCCTCATTCTCACAAAACAGCGCACACACACACCCTGCTGTGGGGGGAGGGGTGTTATTGATTAAACCATCTTTAAATAACTTTACATTATACCTCAGTACAGAACATACTCACAAGGCTTTATCATGGAGGCTGGTTTTCAATCTGAACATCACTGGAAAACAAACCCCCCTGCAAAAATCGAATTATTGTCATTGAATCTTGTTTTTGCATTTATAAATGATTCATTAAGTTCTCTAATTAAATCATGTTCATAGAAAGTGCCTTATTGGAAAGGGTGGTGTTAGTAGGCCGGCTAGCTGCAGGAGTCAGGTGATTGCAGTGAAAGCAGGTGGTAGCAACTTTTAATAACAAGACAACACAAACAAATAAATACAATCACTCCAGCTTTGCTGTCATGGTGCGACAAGTACTGAGATCACATCCAGCTGCACTGGCATGTTGAACAGAGATGATGTTTGCAGCCAACACTCAGCTCCTCCTCATATGTGATCAGGTCAAATTGGTAATCAATTAACCAACTAACTAATCAATTAACTCAGCTCCTCCTCATATGTGATCAGGTCAAATTGGTAATCAATTAACCAACTAACCAATCAATTAACTCAACTCCTCCTCATATGTGATCAGGTCAAATTGGTAATCAGTTAGCCAATTCGGCCTAACCACATTCTCCCATGTTTAGTTTTTTTTTTTTTTTTTTTTAAGTTTTTCACCAATCAGGTCCCACTAACCAGTCCAGCCATGTCTTGTCTGCATGTTAGAGGGGAATCAGACACTATGTAGGAATTTACTATATACCCTGTTTTTATACATTTAGAATGGCTTTAAAAAGTACAAAACAGCAACAACAACACTGGGTAAACAATAGTACAGAAATGTAGCTGTCAGACCACAACCTGTCCAGCCGCTACCTGTAATCTATTTCTCTGTATGTGACTTTCCGTCCACCAGCTCTTTTAATTCAGCACGCCAGCACCTCGATATCAGCGGAAATCCTTCTTTGCAGCCTGTGTGCTTTTAAAGTTCAGCAGAATTACTGCTGCCAACACCCAAAGAGTTACAACTGACTGATTTGAGCATTGAAAACGTGCGATGGGTTGATACTTGTTACCCTGTAGCTTTCTCATAATTTCATTACTGACCGAGACAGAACTTCTGCAAGTGTAATTAGCACCACTGGAAGACTGAAGATCTTCATGAAAGCTGTTTAACACAGGGATGACTAATTCTTTAAAAACTTTAACGTGTGCTAAATGATTGATTCAGTAGCACAGCCTTTTTGATTGTCATAACACCAAAGACGCTTGCATTTCTAGTTGAAACATCTGTGTAGCCACGAATTTAGATTATGAAGCAGAAGTCCTGGGAACAATTAAGAAATGTAATCCCATAATCTATACTGGTTCCATTTCATTTCAATCTATTTGGATTTTGAATGAAATACATTAACATTAAATCAGCATTTAACAGAGACATTGCATGTGTCGTATATGGGATACACCAGTCTTCTCTGGTGACTGTTTGGCTGTAATGACCTGGATCACTGTATAATCTCAGTACACCAGTTCTTAGGTTGATCTGCTGGATCTCCCAGGCTCTAATGAATCACCCCCGCTCCCCCTCAGTCCATGGTAGGAGTGGGATATCCACACTTGAGTAATGTGAATGTGATATCTGAGAGAAACCCAGCATTTAAACACGATGACAGACAGACACTAATGACACAGTTAAATTGCTTATACCAGTCCACTGCAATGGCACTGTAGTTTTAATGTTCTCTATGTATTTATTTTTATATTGATGGCACAAAATGTCTGTGTTTATTTATTTATTTATTTATTTATTTATTTATTTATTTTTACCTACGACCAGAGTTGAACTTCCTCATTCTAAATTCATATTTCCACAGCTCTCATATGTGTGTGCCTGTGTGTGTATGAGAACACAGAAGCATCTGACAAGAATCTTTAACAGGATCTTACTTGGTTTTTCAAAGCTTGCACAACTGTTAAGAATAGCACCTCTTTTAATAAGACGTTTTTAACGTGTATGAAAGTATCTGAACCATTAAGGCAGATGTCTGCGTTTCTAAAGTTATGAAGAAGCGAGACCTGAATTTTGTAGAATGCTCATGGGAGGTGAAAATGAAACTCTCACTTTTCAGGAGCCCACATGAAAATAAACTCAAACTTTTCAAAGAGGAACAAGAGATTCGCGAGACAGTAGCAAGGAGAGAGGTAAGAACATGTTTCTTTAAAAAGACTTGCTCATCCTCCCTTTCAAATCAGCATGAAAAAGAGTACGATCTTCGACACATCCACAAGAGGGCAGTGTTACAAAAGGAGTCACCCAGCTGGAAACTGCTTAATTCACATCTGTCAACTGTGCACCTTGTGGAGGATTTGTATGTACTAATAAGCATTGTGCAGCCATAGCAGCATGCAAACCCCCCCCCCCCCACCCAACCTGGAGTCTAGAGGCTATTGATTAGCACGTGGGTAAATAAAACGAAAAAACAGGAGTTGCAGCAGCAAATGTTGCTTTATTTATTCTTTCATTAATATATATATATACACACACGCTAATAATAATAATAATAATAATAATAATAATAATAATAATAATAATAATGCAGAGTATTGTGTATGCCATTTTTTTCACTTTCATTTTGATTATGTCTGCACACTCTCTGATTGTGGTTTGCTCCGTTATTGAGGGTTAATAGTTGTTTCCTGCTCTGTCTGTATCTGTAGCTACTGGCTGTGGGCTTGTCAAGGGACTGCCGACGCAGAGCTATTCTACTCCGTGGCACCCTGCAAGCTTCTATACTTTATCACTCAAGCTGCTTAGAAGCTGGCGGTCTGCAGTTCGTTGGAAGATAAACAGCTTTTATATTTCAGCATTGGAAGAACTAAGTGATTGGCAACACCACTGGAAATGATGTCAAAAACAGCATAAAAAATAGATAATTACCCAAACAAATTAGATTTTAAAAAGTGCAAGCATGCTGAATATTCAAAACTTAGAATTGAACAGCCTCTTCAAGGAGTCTAGGTGAGCCCATAGCGCCCGTTTACAAGTTTTGCTGTTTGCACCTTGCTTTCCCTATGCTATGCTAAATCCTTATACAAAACAAAATCAGTCAAGAAATGCAATATAGTGCTTAAGAAACAGAGATGTATTGTACAGTAGGATGCCCTCCTCATGCCAGGCACCTCTTTGATTTAAGGATAAGTGACGCTGGGACTTGAAGCTGTCTTGTCTTCATGGCTTCAGGTAGGGTCTCCGCTCCATGTTAGGCATGTTTATGTAGACCTTGTCTGCTTTTGGAGGAACAGACAAGAATAAAGCAACAGGGCCGCTGTTTGAGGGCATTGATATCACTGGTACGATAAAGCACAATGACAGAAAACAGCGTTTGCATAATATTTACGATCATCTTGATACCTTTTTCCTTCTTCTCCCTCTGTCGGCTCGCCAAGTAATAGACAAAGACCACGATGAGGACAGTGAGAACCACGTCCGTGGCAATGATCCCAGCCATGACCCTGGGTTCGATCTTATAGCAGTGACTGCAGTCTAAAGAATACACAGGGGTCCATTTTAATCATCTTAATATCACCGTACCAAAATAGATTTTTCTTTTCACAAACCTCAATTCACTAAACCTGTTACTGAAACTGTGGGCAACTTTCTAAATATCTGTGGATGCCATGCTGATTACTCAATAAAGACAATAATACCTGGCTGTTGTTGTCCAAGCACTGCACCTGAGAAAGACATGTGAAATCATTAACAATCAGGTACTGTACTGGAACTGTACAAGAGAAATATCTTAAGTATGGTGTTCCTATAAGTAAGTGTAGCCAACAGTATGGGCTACACTCTCAAAGCCATTTACTCCAATCACCAGGTTTCAATGAGTGAAAATGTAATGGAACCCTTAACAAAAGTCTTAGCCAAGCAGATAAAATTCTTACTTATTTATCTGTTTGTTTGTTCATTCAACAAGAAACGATTGCAATTACACCCTTGCATTGCAGCAAAAGCCTAAAACTTTTTTTTTTTTTTTTTTTTTTAAGTATCCTCAATGAAAGTACAAATTTAACATTTAACTAGATCAAACATATGCTATGTTGTTAACCAATAAACTCAAAATCAGACACTGGGGCGTGTGCAAGGTTCAGAGCCTTACTGTCCTAGCAGCCCGTTTATTAGTAATTGAAAGACACTAGGCAGTGTGTGGAGAGAAGCCCACAGGAGGGAGCGGAGTGGTTCTGGTCGCTTGCCGGACAGATAAGCTGCGGAGGCTTCTACGACCGAACACTTACCAGAGAAGCAGAGCAGCACAGCGAGGACCGAGAATATCACCCTGTCTGCCATTTCCTGTTCAACGCTCTCCACCTGTCCAAATACAGGTTATTAGATACATTCAGTGGAGAGACAGGTAGAGCTACATAGGTAGACATATAGAACCTGTGGATATATCGACAGAAAGATAGATAAATACTAGACTGAAGGCTGTTACCTTTCGAAGCCTGAGTTCAGAGCTGTATACATTTCCTGTAATATCAAGCTGGAACAAATCCCCTTTTTCTAGTTTCTATCTCTCTTCCTGAGCCGTGTCATTTATAGCCTCCTACACCACGACAGCAAGCAGCACCAGACTCATATGACAAGTTGCCGGTGATGTTCCAGTATTACAAAAGGGAGGAGTGTGGGGGGGGGGGGGGGGGCTGTTGTGTTCCTACAGCTTTGGGGAACAAACTGAACCAGAGAGGGATCATGTGTGTCCCCCACAGCCTATGTAAGTTGCTATAGTAGGCGTGGCCAAAGTTAACTCTTCCACGCCTGGTCTTTTTTTCCAATCCTGTTCTAAATTGTTTAATTGAACCAATTACACCTCCATCAGACCTGAAGTCGCTCATCATGTCGTTTTACCTGTCCCCCCCGTTTTACCCCCCCCATACCCCAAGTACAAATGCTGAACCCAAACTGTTATCGAAATGGTACCAGCAGTGTAGCATTAATATTTTACAGTTAATGGCTCACAGTTTGCAACATTATAATGCTATATAGTATATATATATATATATATATATATATATATATATATATATATATATATACAGTGTATATTAATATTACAAGTCCTGTCTGCACTGAGAGTATTGATCTCACACTGAGAACGTAAGAGGCAAAGCATCAGAAACGTTTAAACAACACATCGAGAAAGTTTACAAACACTAAACCTGCTGGCAGCAGACTATTAGCATCATTGATAAGCATGTAATTACATAGTAACTACGTACAGTAGTAGATTACTTTGCATCTGTTCTGTATGAAATAAACCTTGTTTCATGATACAGTCCACACCTATTCATGGTTGTCTCTGTTTGGGTATTGCTGTTGTTTAATAACTATGTGCAGAATGAATAATGCATTTTTGTTGTATTTAAATCCTGATAAACTGCACGTTTACAGTGCAGACATTTATAAGGGAAACCCCCACAAAGAAAGAAAGAAAGAAAGAAAGAAAGAAAGAAAGAAAGAAAGAAAGAAAGAAAGAAAGAAAGAACAGGACACACTGCTTTCCTATCCAACTTGCTTTCATTAAAGTAAATGCTCAAGAATGTATTTATAATAAAACAAAGCAATCTGACTGACGAGTCTTACCTTCTGTAGAGTCTCTGTTGGACACTGCAGCCTGGTCTTCAAAGGGAAGCTGTAAAAGCAGCACCAGATCAGGACTCAGAATCTTGACTACTGACGTCTGTCCTGTTCCCCCTCATCTCGAGTGAGTCTCAGCGGTGGAAATCCCACCTTAACCTCAACGGCCTGCCTGCACCATGCACCATTCTTCACATTACCAGACTGGCATTGTGCTATGTCTGTTTATTTCACAAGCTGAATACTTCCTGAAACACATTGTTAATTAATATTCAGAACATCTCAACTGCTCCCCAGTGAATAGCAGCTTAAACCACAGAGCTGAACCCCCCTGTAACTATCTTTTCATGAAATATAGACATGCATAAATTCTTTTTTACCGTGGAAGCAAGACCGACTGTGTCGGGTTCATTTGGGGCTTTACTTTTTTTCAGTGCACGTTCCGTCAAGTGCATGGGGTTTTGCTTCTCAGCAATTCGAGCCAACTTTCCAAATTACAAACTAAAAACAAACCGGGAAGCTCTTAACAAAACCAAAAAAAAATTCAAAAATGAGTAATACATTCCATCAAAACGTCATTTTAATGTTGCATTTTGCACCCCTCTCTCTCTCTCTCTCCCCTCTCTCTCCTCTCCTCTCTCTCTCCTCTCTCTCCTCTCTCTCTCTCTCTCTCTCTCCTCTCTCTCTCTCATCTCTCTCTCTCCCTCTCTCTCCTCTCCTCTCTCTCTCCTCTCTCTCTCTCTCTCTCTCTCTCTCTCTCTCTGCTCTAAAACTTTCCAGAGAGATCTTTCTACGCTCTTCGTTGGATTTTAATGTAATGTTTAGCCCACAGTAATTTCCGCTCACCAAAGATTTGAGCAGAGAGAGGTTGAGCTGTGTGACCACAACAACACCTGCTAGATAGAGAAGGGAGATGACATCAACACAAAGCAAAAAGCTGTGCAAAATGAGGTTTTGTTCTAAGAGACACTTAAATATATAACAAAATCAACAGTCAACCAGATTATACTATAGCAAGCCTATTCTATGATAAAAAAAAGGGTCAAGGTTTTAAAATATAAATTTATCAGTGACACTCTGGGATTACTCTCTTGTTGCAGCACGTTGCACAGTTTGAGTAGTCAGAACCTGCCACCTTGACCAAACTGCAGCAGGTGATATACAATAAGAGACTCCCTACACACAACGCATGGAATTGGATTATACCACAGGCGCAGCATACAGAATACAGCAATACTAAAACCAGTACAATTATTCACAATCTGGTTTTGTTTTTTGTGCTCTATTTCTATAGGTACCGGAGGTACACAAAAAGCCAGTCTGGCTAATGAAGTGGCCATTGTTATATGCACACATAGATCACTACTGTATATTCGGACATTGCGGAATCCTATCGATATGTCTTGCATATGAACTTGTCATACGGCAACACAAGCTGAATGCAAACATCCTTGCAAGTCTCGGCCCATATCGCTGGTTCTCCTCCTCCTTTTCTGCAGTAAGATCGAACGATACCTGCCTGTAGAAACCAAGCCGTGTGGAACAGGACCTGTCTGTCTACACCTACACTACTTTCAGAGGCACGCCGCCTACGGGCGACCGGGTCATGATCAGTGGACGGAAAAGATTTCAATATCAATGATTGGTGATTGAAGATAGCAAAGATATTCTTTGAATCTCACCTGTCACACAGCTCCGCTTACAAAATATTGTCGGTCTCGAATGTGTTTAGAAAGAAGTACACGTTTTCATTGGAATGCATCATCACATTTGGTACAATATCAGGTTAACGTGTTATAACTAGATATAATGTGACCCCACGTATAACGTGTATGTATTTATAAAGCGTGTGTAAATTATGTTACACGTATAATATGTTTTAATGCATCAGTAATATTAGTTAATAAAATATTTGTGAGTTGTGTGTGTCCAAATAGGATTTCAGAAATATAATTTTTCATACAGTTTCTCTGTGTTCCATGTTTAGAAACAACATCCCATCACTTACTGTTCTAAGAACTCAGATTCAGGCACTCGGATCTGTCAGTTCTTCTGAAAGAATGCAATGCCACATCTATCCAGCAGGTGGCACCAAACCCACTGATAAACTTAAACCCTCAGAAAACATGTGAGAAAGCGTTGCTTCACCTCACGGCGGCAGTAGTGTAACATGAATGTATTTTTTTTACTCAGAGATGCGATTTATTACATGTACTCAGCGGCGTGTCGGTCTGATTTAAGCCACTATAGCACACTTGATCCGTCATGACCCACTATCCTGCCCCTTGTGTAGTCACTGAGAACCTTCAGCATTCTCGTCACGGTTGCTGAATAGTTGCGCACAGCTCTAGGTGTAGTGAGTCACACTGTAGAAACGAATTTGAGGTTCTGTAAATGAGAGACCTTACAGCATGACACGTGACTTGTCCGCATACATCTGAACACATTTCAGTCCCGTGCTCTAGCTTCACTGACAGTGATGGGTGCTTTTAACACTTTGTTCGAAGTTTTGATAATGTAGCTAAGCAGGTACAGAACATCCTCCACCTCACATCAACTTACTCTTGGAAAAACATGCTTTTGAAGCCCCCACAAGAAAAAAAAGATTACGGAGGACTGGAAGGAATACGCAGTAAAAGCTTGTCTTTCTTTGCTTTAAAGTCTTGCCACTGAGGTAAAGATGTGTATCTCCGTGTTTTAGCCCTGCCGGCTTATACGTGAGTGGAGGGGAGGGACAGGCAGTGATAACTGGTCTCTGATTGGGTGATACCACAGCCTTCTTATTTGACCGCCAATGAGAAAACCGAAAGAATGGGAGCAGACCTCAGCAGACCTTTCCCTTTCTGTCGGCATGGCAACGGACACGTGTCAAAGTCTTTTTTAACTATGACAGCTCCTTAACCTGTCTGTGCATTCGGCTGTGCAATGGATTTGCGGAAAAACGTCTTTGTCCATTGAGAACAAACTGCAAAAGAAAGGAAGATTCCTGTCCATTTAATTACAGAACATTGAATGGCTTTATTGTAAAACCGTGTGATCTAATGGGTTGAGCTGAGGACTGGGAGCCAGCAGTGGGAATCTGGAATTAGTTTTCATGTTTTTTTTTTCTTCATACAGACCAAATACACCCAGAGATTACCACTCGCACAAGCCCCGCAGCACCCAATACGGGTTTCAGAACTGCCCTGGTATACTGTTGAAACCAACCCAGGAGTTTGAACAGTCAGGCCCCGGGTACGTGTGCGCTGATCTCATCGCACTTCTCAGCACAGCATCAATCATTCTTATCTATGGGAAGCTGTTTCAATAAACATATTCCTTCTTAATAATCCTCAAATGAATGTGCACATGTCCCCCGAATCTTCTCGTTCCCTCAGATCTTGAGTGATTAGACGAGTTGGGGGCGTGGCTTAGAACTTGAGTGGAGGGCGGAGAGTTGTGGAGGAAAGTCAAGTCAGTTCAGTGCACGTGTGCTTCAGACGACACAATAAACAAGAGGAGGTACGAGCAGCAGCAACGGGGCAAGCGACAGTGTGTCTCCTCTCTATAAGAGCAGGAAGGGGAAAGAGTGAAACAAAGCGTCAAAGCTGTCCAGCGCGGCGCCCACAGGGCAAGGCTCCAAGCGTACCATACAGAAGAACGAAAAAATAAAGGACAGATTCATATTTATCAAGTGACAGTGTTCCAGGGATACTGAGATTGCTGCGGAGTCTGACATGCACTGGCAGAAACGTGAGTGTATAAGAAATATCTATATTATTATTGTTGTTGTTTTGTACAGGTATTTGAATAGATGAATACACTGATAAACAGTAGTCTGGCACTTAGATATAATTAAATATCATAGGACAAATATTGTATAGGTTTGCTGCTTCAAGCAGATTGAGAAATACTAGTTATGACAGACGACTGAATTGACAGACACCTGTACTTTGGCAGCAATATTGATGTTTTTTTTTTTAATAAAATACATCTAAATTTCAGTTAAGATAGTTATGTGTGTGTGAAGAAACAGGTCGGTGTGTATTTGTTTTATAAATGTATAGAGACAGCATCCATAGCTACTAAACGCGCAACGGTGCTCGATTTCTAAATACTGAATGAAACCTAACGACATGTTCATGGCAAACGTTTCCACCAGGAATATTTTCTCAGTGCTGTTGTTCTCCAGCTAGTCCAGGGTTTGCACACACCTTTGTCATTGAAATTATTACGTTGTTTTTTGTTTTTTGTTTTTTCTTCTAAATACTGTATCCTTAATTAAAGGGCTGTACGGCCAAACAAAAACACTGAGACATATGTGGGGAAACCCTGGCAGACCTGCAGCTGTCGCCAGTATCTGTTCCTCTTTTTTGAAGGGAGGGTGGGGTCTGTGTGTAGGTGGGTCCCAAAGGGGGGTAAAAGTAACCACAGGGAAACGGGGAACCCCTTTATGAGGCCCACCCGACCCCCCTTTTTTGAGAAGTTCTGTCTCAAGTGTTCTGCTTTGAACTGGAAAGGTCGCTGCTGGAATCCCCACCTCCCACGCGCAAACGAGTCACCGAGCGCCAGGGTTTTCCGTCCCACTCTCGGTATTTGGGTGACCGCTGGGTCGCTGCAACATTGCTAGCGATCTCCTTTGCTTTATAAAGTTTATCGCACCGTTCAAACCCACAGATACATTCTGTACGCTTTTTTAAACGATGAATGTCAAAGCCAAGCTTTTGCGTGTCCAGACGTCATAATGTACAAATAAGCTAACAATAAAATGTCACTTGTGTGTGTGTGTGTGTGTGTGTGTGTGTATATATATATATATATATATATATATATATATATATATATATATATATATATATATATATATATATATATATATATATTATATAGATCAATTAATTATATGGAATTGTGACTGTTAATTGTATCCTGGAATTCCAGGAATGAGTGGAATAGATAACCTTTCACTGTGAAATCACCCATTCGTCTATGTTTTAATTCTCCTTTAATACCAATATACAGTCATCGCCAAAACTCCGTCTTGTGCTTTCAAGGTGAGATGGACTTTTTTTTTACTGTTGTGGTTTTTATTAAACGTCAGCTTCTATAGCAGTTACCTGACCCTGGAAAATCATTTTGATAACTGTGCAACATGTATGTATGTATGTATTTGTGTATTTATTTATTTATTTATTTATATTTGTGTTTCTAAAGTGAATTCAAAATAGAAAGAAATGGCTCTTTATTGCATTTTGTCATGTTGTTTGACCACACAACACTTGAGACCCCCATCATACCTCTGTGGTGTATGGTAACACTGTAGAAGACATGCACTGACGCAGAAGCTTCTTAAATCAATGTGATCCTTTGTCGTGACAGAGATAGCGTCTGTGTCAATGGAGTGACTAAGAGAATACTGTAAGCATGCGTGGGCGTGTTTATTGGTATTTCATAACAAAAACTCCCCCCCCCCCCCCCCCCCCATTAGTTATACTCGGTCAAAATTAGCCTCCCCCAAACTCATTCTGTTTTGTGTCCCGTTTTGACTAAAGGGATCGAAAATCATCCAAACAATGACATCACTTAACCGATTCAGTACTTTAAACTTGACACAAAAAAATACAAAAATAAATGAAAAACAATTCATCTATTGATTTTCTTCAGAAAAGCCCAGATTAAGTTTTATGCGCGTGCGTGCGTGCATGTGTGCATGCGTGTGTGTGTGTGCTTTTATTTTCATTTTTATTTCCCAATATATGTTGTACTCTCAATCAGTAAGTATTAGGGTCCTGTGTTTTTTGCAGTTGTTCATATACCCATACACTATTGGGCATTTACAGGCTAGCTGCATTGCACCGAGTGTGTTTCATTTCTCAGGCTGAGAAATAACAGGAGAACCGTACTTATGTAGGGAAGCAAGCAAAAGTTCCTTTACGCGTGTGTCCTAATGGCTCTCACTTCACACCTGCTAACCACTACCTTACTAACAGGGGAGCAATTCTGCTTTGTAGTAAATGCATACATGAAAACCATTTGCTGACATGTTAGGATAATACAAGTTAAAGTGTCCCTTTAAAAAAAGGGCCTGATCTCATGGAGTCATTCATAAATAGGGCTATAAAAATGATTGGTCTGGCCTTGCCGAGTGTCACGAAGGGTAGTGGAACAGAATAGAATGAACAGACCACTGTTTGATCATTTGCATGCTTCACAATGTCAGGTGTGTTGCCTATGGCTACCAGCAGGCTTGCTCAGAAAGGTTTTCCCTATGGAAATCTCTTCACCCCCACACTCGGGTTGCTGGGTTGCGGTAAGGGAAGTGAAATTGAACACGTCAATGCAGTTAGACCAGCGGCTCCCTGCTAAAGCTTTCCTGAAAACCATTGTGCAAACTTTCAATCTTCTGGGCTGGTCATTGTATTGTGATGAGGCTTGGGCTGAACATTCATCAGTCCTGCAATGCTTTAGAATGATGTTTGGTTTTCATTATCCCCTCAATTCGCATACAGTGATGGGGGGTAGATTGAACACGTGTGTCTGTCGGGGCACGTGTTTGTCGCTCCTCAGAGCTCTGCGTATATCTAGAGAAGCGTCAGTTCAATTGAGACGAAACTTGCCAACGACATTCTTTTGCACAAGTGGGGGTGCTGTACTGCATGGAGATTGACAGGCTGTGTGTGTGTGTGTGTTTGTCTGCCTGCCTCACACTTGCACTGTTGGTCATAGTGCTCTGATTTTTGTGACACCAATAGCTCTCATTTTGTTACAGTCATGATAATGAATATATATGACCCTGAAATAGCCAGGAGGAGTTCTTGAAAGTGCTCCCCGTGTCCAGACTTTGGTTTCTGTTAGCAGGTGTCGGCAGAATTTCGAAGATGTCTGGGTTTCCTTCAGTGTTGTAGACGGGGGTGGGGGGTTCTAGCCTGATGACAGGCAGAGAAATTGTAAAATAATAAATGTATTTCTAATTGTAAGAAGAGGAAACAGAAAGGGAGAGCCTAGTGGAACCCTGTGAATCCCCTGCTGTAGAAAGACCTGCAGCTTCAGCTTCCCTTTCTGACAATTTGAATGGAGAGCGAAAGCCACATATTGATAATAATTTGAAAGCAATACCACTGAGTTAAACTGGGCTTTAAAAAAAGCTTCTAACACATGATATATCACACATGACGTATCGAGACAAATTGTACTGCCGGTTTGTGATCAGGCAAGCTGTTTAATGGGTACCTTTTGAACGCTTACAACAGTAAATCTGCACAGTAGTTCTGAATCTTCCTGTGCTTTCTCATGGTTATACTTTGCATTTGCATGATTTGCCATGTTCTTTTTGCCATACCTCCCTGTGCTGTACAGAGCTTACCTGTGTTTTATCACACTTTAACTTGTTACTATGGAGAACTCTTGTTAGGGTCTGAATTGGGTAAAATGGAAATGCAGTTCTGAGTGCATTCGTCTGTCCTAACTTCAAATAACTCTAGGCGTCATACTGAACATCTGTATTTCTTTCACTATGGGAAAGACTTGCCTAGCAATGAAAGAGAAGCCTGTTGTCTATTTTCTGGTTTCTGTGTAGTAGTGCGGTGAGTCGTTGAAAGGAAGCGTGTTTCTCACAGGAAGTCGATAACACAGCCAGCGCGCTGCACAGCGTGACAGCAGCAGGAAGGAAGATTGAGAGCGTCACAGAAAAACATTATCACTCCACATAGACGGCTTTCTAGATAATCACAGGTACTGCCACCTGTTTCCATATGGAATGCGTTTCGCACACTTTTTCTCTTTCAAGTTCTTTTTGTATTTTTTTTCTCGGGTGGAAATTTCAAGTCTTTTTTCTGAGAAACCTCCCCCCTTCCCCGCTACTACCTCTTTGGTTGGTGCTAGGAAATCTCCACTGTCTCTATTTTACTGGAAGGGAAAGAGCGAGATAGAGAGCATGGAGGGAGTGACTGGGAGGAAAATGCACTCCAGGTGAAGAGTTGTTTTATTACCTTGATATTCGCTCCACTTTGCTAAGAGTTAGACCTGCATACAGTCACAAGGCTGTTCCTCTGAATACCCCAGAGCCAGACTAGATGAATTCCCTGTCCGCTGTGAGGGGCTGAGCGAGCGAGTCTGAAAACAGCACAGAACACAGGATTCTTCAAAATGTACAACACTCATTTATTCAACAGTCACACTTTAGTTTATCAACATTTAACATTTTCTGGGGCTTTACAGACTGCTTACATCTATGAAAGTGTTCTTTGTGTGAAAGAGGAAAAGGCTGACTCTGTCTCTGTCTCTCTCAGCGCCAAAGGAGAAGCTGTGTTACCCTCCGCCCACTGTAAAGAAACTGCTGGAGCAGAAGCGCAAGCGAGAGACCATCTCTGCAAGCACTGGGACCCCCGCTGCCAGCCCCTCAGTGAGTCCAAGTGTTGCTGGGAGGAACTGTTTAAACAACATGAGATATACAGCATTCTGAAAAGCACCATTTTCATTTTTAAGATACACTTAATGTGGTGTCAGTATTACTTATTCATTCATTTTTTTCATTGTCTGTCTACAGGTGCCAACACCAGTTCAAGGTATCGAACCAGGTGAGAATACATTTGTTAAACCCTGTGTTGATTAACTAAATCCATCTTGCAGATGAGCAGTTTAAAGCATCTCCTCAGTTTGCAATGCCCTGCTTATATTATTATTAGTAGCCAGTTGCTGCAGCAGTCCTCAGTGTTGTGTGCTTGTACTGACTGTATTTCCTTGAACATTTCAGGTCAGAGTAGCTTCCCGGAGAGCATGGGTGCCGCTGGTCCTGTCCCCCAGACTGGGTTTAATGAATGGCAACAGTCCCAGCCATCCCCTCCCACCCAGCACAACTACTACCCCCAGGAAGAATATTTCCATTACAGCCCCCCCATCCCCGGAGCGTACCCGCCCATGAGCAGCAGCTACAGTCCTGTGCAGACGCCCCCTGAATTGCATAATTTTGTAAGGAGATTCGATGCATATAATGGCTTATTAGAGATTTTAATGTATTTATACAAACATGGTATGGGAGAGAGTCCTGTTTGAGTAATCTAAATGGTATTTTGATCCTCTACTATTAAGATGATAACAGACAATTACACGTTATTGTAGATCACCAGTTGACCAGTGTGTTGCTTCTTGCTTTTCTCGGTTCCAGGATGAACATGTGTCTTCTCCATTGGTGGCTATGGCTTTGCCTCAAGCCTCCAGTTTCCACTGGCCGCAGCAGACAGGAGGGCAGTGCCAGGGGACCGCAGGGATCCACCTCTTCGGGGCATCTGCGATGCAGATGGACAGTGGGCAGCTGGAGGCGGCCAGGATGTTCATCCAGAGATTGGACATCAGCAAGAAGGTGTGGCAGGACGAGGACGGAGACACGTGAGTGGATACCTTTACATTTGGCTTGAAGATATTTAAAGTATGTACAAGAAAACGTGACGGCTGTATTTAGAAACGGACGGTGAACGTTAGTTTGGCGCCCTCTGGTGTCAGTCATTTTGAGTATTGATCAGTAGCAGAAGACTTTGTGTGACATTGCTAAAGACGTCCATTTTCAAAAACTGCTCAAGTATGTTTAGTCAGGGACGCTGCTTTTCCTGATTTGCAGCGTGATTGTCAGCCCAGTTTTTCAGTAACATTGCCCCCGTCATGTTTCTAATGATGCACGCTGTGTTCTGTGTCAGGTAAAGCTCAATGTATTTTTATCTTTGACCTGCAGGATCCTGCACATCTACACAGCAAAGGGCTTGAGAGAGTTTGCGTATGCAGCTGCGGAGCACCTCCGTGAGCTGGGAAAGCTGGACTCTAAAGAGCACAAGGGGAAGGTGAGAATGGGCTGAATACAGGAGTCTGCAAAATAGCACTGGAAGAGAATGGAGATTTGAAAGGGTTTGCAGTCGTCTCAGTCAGCATTGAAAGAAACATGAATGATGTATGATGCGTAATGAATACTCTCAGCTGCTTTGCTGCTCAGCTTGAATTTGCATGTTATCAGGTTTCTTATACTCTCAGTGACCAAAGTTCATACGGCTTATTCTTTAATATCAGTGCAATTTATATCATCTGTTAAACACTGACAAAGTGTCAACAAAGTAACTGATTATTTTTTTTGTAGTCAAGAAGCAACAACGTAAGCTTTGATTTATCCTGTGGGCACATACACACATACATTTCCGTTCAGCATTGTCGTTGTCCTCTTCTATCCCAGACTCCTCTGCTGGTAGCGGTCACAGCCAATCAGCCTGCAATCGTTCAGGACCTGATTTCTCTGGGCGCTGATGTCAATGCCTGTGATATCAAGGGGCAGACGGCTCTCCACCTCGCGGCGACGTATGGCTTCCCTTCCGTCATGCGGGTGAGATATCCCAACACTGCGACAGTACCAAGAATAAACACTGCTGCCGATGCCGTGTGTCACCAGGTTTTTACCAAATACTGACCAGCATTTCTTTTCAGGCTGTTCTGTATGGAGGACTAAGCATGCCCGTTGATCTGGAGATTCGCAACTTTGAAGGTAGGTTTGGAACTAAATAATATGCTCCAGAACCAAATCTCCATCTCTGTGTGTTAATAATGACATTAGTCTAAAAACTCAATTCTCAGTTTTTGAGTACAGTCATTACCCTGCACCTCAATATGGGCACTAGATGAGACACTCCATTCTCTGCTTTCCAGTGCTCTCACTCTGCACCTTAATAATGATCTCAGAAACAGTCCCGCGTACACTCTGCATGTCAGTGAGTAGTAAGTGTAAGTTCTGGGATAACCCCTTTGTGTGTCTCTCTGTGTCCCTGGCCAGGCCTGACCCCGCTGCACTGTGCTGTCATCTCCCACAGCTCCACCCTGAAAAGCCTGGCTTCCCAGCCAGATATGCAGAGCCAGGCCCAGGACAAGCTGAGCTGCATTCACCTGCTCCTGCAGCACGGAGCTTCACCCATCAGCCAGGTGAGGAGAGCGATGCAATCTGGATATCCCTCACTGTTACATTCTGTACTGCTATATTAGATCCCCTTAGTAAGGGCAATTAGGGCCAGATAGCCTCTTCTTATTCAAAAACCTTTCTTATGATCTTCTTTCCTTTTTAATGTTCCTAATTTTCCTCTTCTATTTGACAAAATTTCTGTCTTTCAAACCACAGGCCAAACTGACAGCATCTCAACCCAAATTCATGTCATAATTCAAGGATAACTGTTGACTAGGGGTTGCAAAAAATGGAAATTCCAAATTCCTAAAGTTGACATCATATTTATTTAAAGACTGTTGTGTGTTCCTTACCATATCTAACTGTGCTTCTTATGGCTCTCTCTCTCTCTCTGTCATGTCAGGATATAAAGAGCAACAAGACTGTGCTTCACTTGGCTGTGAAGGAGGGGAACCTGCCTCTGGTTCAATTCCTCTTGGAGCTCAACTATCCGGAAATGTACAACTTTGTCAACATGAAGGTATGCAGAGGGCCCCTCCGCTCCCTACAGACCTCTCAATCATGGGGGATACAATCAGGCATGAAGATACTTCCAGGGCAGAACGTGCGCTGTTCTAGCTGCTGCTGAGTTGTAATGGTTTACTTCCAGTACTGATGACCCCAGTTAAAAAAAAAGAGTCAGGGCACCCTTTATATGTACCAGGTGATTTAACCTTAGATACAGAGGTTCTTCAGAGTGGGCACTATAGATACAGGTAGCCCAATACAAGTTTACCATGGCACATTTGAACAGTGTGTTCTGTAGTTTTCCTTATGCTTATACAGGGGACTTATCATGCGCTTCACCATGTTATAACTGTGCTTGTTTTAACTGGTGTTTGGAGGTATAAAGGAATGCAACAGTTCTGTTCTAACCCTGTTTATGGGGTTACAGCTCAGTGCAGGTTCAGGTTTGTGGGGTTACAGCTCAGTGCAGGTTCAGGTTTGTGGGGTTACAGCTCAGTGCAGGCTCAGGTGCATTCTCTTCACTGGCTCAGCTCTGACTCGTTGTCTCCCTCTTCAGGCCCATGGCAACACTGCACTGCACATGGCGGCTGGGCTCCATGGTCACTGCTACCAGGAGGATATTGTGCGCCTGCTGCTGAGCCGAGGGGCCGATCCCAGCATCCGCAACCTGGAGAATGACCAGGCAGCCCACCTGCTGCAGCCTGGAGAGAGGGGGGAGCAGGTGAGTCTGAAAACACACACAGAAACCCAGTGCTGTACACATGCAGTCACAGAGTGAGAACAGAGAACACACACACAGTACTGTAATCATGCAGTCACACAATGACCATCTATGCATGCTTGCCCAAGGGGTGCACCTAATAATAAGTGGTTGATGAATCCAGTTGAATTTACTGGTCCTGGAAATCCTCTTATTAAGCCCAACTGTGGCTCACCCCAGAGTGGTCAAACATGTGCCTTCATCATCTGACATTAACAGAAACTGTGAGTTTGTGAGGGGATGGTTAATAGTGAAGGGGTGTGATATTGAAGGGGTGGTTGATATTGAATGGGTTTGATATTGAAGGGGTGGTTTATATTGAAGGGGTGGGTGAGATTGATTGTGCTTCCCTCCCTTCTAGCTCAAGCACATCCTGAAAAAGGGCAGAGTGATGTCATCCTCTCGTCGCAGAATCGTCTCCTTATAGGACAGACATTGACCCGGACTATTTTCAGTCCCCGACGTATTTTCCGGCATCTCCTGGAAGAATGTACCGTATCTCCCAACGAGAGCTTCAGAATTCAAATAGTAATATCTTCTTATTTATTAAACTGCTTATGTACAAGTTAGTAAGTTATGCTATTTAATATTTGTGGGTTTTTTTTATCGTCAGGTTTATTCCATTTGCTTTTATTAGAAAGCTGGTTTTAAATGTTAACAGCGTCTGTTGGAAAGGAATCTTCATGTATTGTACCGCGTCCAAAACAGTTGCTTTTACACAAACCCGGCGAAGCATTAGAGAAGGATTTGCATTTTCTAATACAAGCTGGCTTGCAGAGAGATGATTGGTGATTACAGTACTGCTGAGTTTGATGTTTTTTACAAGACCTCTTCCATGGTGGAGTTATTCTGCAAACAGGCTGATAGTTAGAACACACTGAAGGTACAATGATGATACTGTTTCCAAATATTTCCTATCGGTTTACTATCCTATTGTGAGCATTCAGTACGATTCTCTTCTGTACAATTCTGCTCAGATCATCATTTGCCAAACTTGCCAACTATACTATCTGATTATGAGAAGGTGACATGGGGAAGCATGGTCTTCACATCCTGGCTTTGTTGCCCAACAGAATGCTAATATGCTTCTCCTGCACCTCACTTGAGGAGTCTTTTAAGAAGCATGTTTTTTTTTCTGGAATAGTTAGTAAGCCTGGCAAATAATGATCTAAGTGGGATATAAGGGACGTGTGGAGGTTATCCCTGTATTCCCTGTATTGCTCTCCTTATTGACTTCACTAAATACAATACACACCAGCTATCTCACTTCTTTAAAAACTGGCCTTCAGTGTGCTCATTATCTCTGCATTGTAGTAAAATAGCTTCACCATTAGGAAACAGAGGAGGGGGAGATACTACTGGATTGGATGAAGAGAGATCCACTAAAAAAATGTTGCTAGTATTAATATTTATGTGTAAGTAATGCCTGGAGAGCTCTCGCTGTTAGAAGGCTCTCTCCACAGTGCCCCTACTGGAGAAATCTGATATTCCCAGGCAGTTTAAAGCCCCTACGAATCAGTATGTGACCCCCAAGGTTTGCATGCCAGACTACACAGGTATATATTCCTAACCATGAGGACTTCCCCCCTCACCAGAACAGATCTGATTTCTGTGAAATCGTTTCATTACAGCAACTTGGTGTGACATCAAGACAGTGACTTATTTGTGAAAAAGAATCAAGTAAATAAATAACTATCTTAATCAAAACCCCAAATTCCCCTCCCTGCTAGGACCATGTTGGTCATGATGGGAGTGATTCATGTAACTGTATCAGTGCGGTGATAGGGGTTAAGCTTCAAATAGGACTTTGTGTTTTCTTATTTTAATCTTATTTATTGTATTAGTTGTTTTTGTTGGTTTGTAATCTGATGTCACTTCATCTGTGAATCCCTAATGAATCCCACAGGAATAACACCTGAATATCTTCTGCACTTCCTCTGAGTTCTGCAGTCATTCATTTTGAATTCAGCCCCCTGTTAATTCATGTGGATTTAATTACCTGCATTCATTCCATGTTTCTTTGTAACAAATGATGTTGATCACATGTGTCAGGTGTGCATTCATGCATGAACAGAGGGTTGCCAGAAGTGTTCATTCATGCAAATTGTTAAAATCGTGATGAGCAATTTGTATGTCACTTTTTAATTTTAGTCCAGTCTTCTAAAAAATAACCAACTGATAACTCTCTCACCATCCAAAACTAGGCTGTGACCCTGAACTTTATACAGTGTGTTACATAAAAGTCTACAGTCCCAGTGTCTTTGAAAAGACCCCTCATTCCTTTAAGCAGTAGTCTAAAGGCTTTGTAGAGCCATCTGCTATATTGTAGGTGATTTAGGGAATCAGTCAGAAATTGCATCTGTAATTTAAAGAAGCAGTTCTGGATTCTAAAATGTTTAATTTATTTTATGACATTTAATTGATGATCCCTAATGCTTAGGGAGTCATCTTTATATTTTCAGATCTCATCTATTTTTTAAAAGGGGCACATACAGATTTACCTGATTTGCTATGAGTGTTTCCTCCACTAATTTGGCAGAACTTATTACAGAATTTTTCATAGATGATCCCTAATATTTAGGGAGCTGTCTTATGTTTCCTTCTATACAGCCTCCTTGTTTCCAAAGAGATGTTACAGGTTAAGTTTCAATTGCTGTTTAATTACATAGTAACTACATTTCTATCGCTAAAGCATCATCATCACTAGTACAGAACAAATGCAAACTTCTAATCTTCATCAAAAGGGATTCAAAAGTTGAGCAGCATATCGTATGTTAGTTTAATGTTACTTACAATAAAGTGTATGTCTATTTGAACAATGTTAACATATTTCAATCCAGTAAAGTGTATGTCTATTTGAACAATGTTAACATATTTCAATCCAGTAAAGTGTATGTCTATTTGAACAATGTTAACATATTTCAATCCAGTAAAGTGTATGTCTATTTGAACAATGTTAACATATTTCAATCCAGTAAAGTGTATGTCTATTTGAACAATGTTAACATATTTCAATCCAGTAAAGTGTATGTCTATTTGAACAATGTTAACATATTTCAATCCAGTAACGTGTAAGTCTATTTGAACAATGTTAACATATTTCAATCCAGTAAAGTGTATGTCTATTTGAACAATGCTAACATATTTCAATCCAGTAAAGTGTATGTCTATTTGAACAATGCTAACATATTTCAATCCAGTAAAGTGTATGTCTATTTGAACAATGTTAACATATTTCAATCCAGTATAGTGTAAGTCTATTTGAACAATGTTAACATATTTCAATCCAGTTCCTTTACTTGGACTCAATTTAACTTTATGTTGCACTCAATTTAAGTCAACAAAAATCACATTCAACAGGGTTAAAGGTTAAAGGTTAAAGGGCTAAGACTAGGAATGTCTAAGAGTTGTGTCACACATTTATTACATGTAACAGATGTACTCAATATCCAAAAAACTGAACTACATCATAACTGTACAAGTTGTACTGCGAGTGTATGTCATTATATCTACGATTGTGCAAGGTCCTACGGGAGTACAGTTATCAGTAAAGGTGACGGTCAAAACTGCTGTACTCATCGAACTGAATGTAAACTTTCTGTGCAAATATTAATGGATTGCTTGTTCTCCACTGTAAGCATTAAAATCTAACATTTAAGTCAATTTGTTGTATAGAGATATTTTTGGGGGTGTGATGGGAACTGTTGTAGACTTGCTTTACCTCTACACTGTGGATCAGAAGAGCAGAGTTAAAGCAGAGGGAACACAAAGCCCTCTTTTCAGGAGCAGTGGCTTCTTGGGAGACACAACAATGTCAGTTTCATGTCTATTATGTCCGACGCCTCCGTGACTCACACTACACATTGTTAGGTAATTCTATTAGGAAAATCAATTGTGTTTTTTACAATAAAGGTCCCTTTCCTACTGTTAAAAGCTGTCTGTAGGAGTAAACTTTAAAACAAACATCACTGATGAGTAACTTGTTTTTTTTGAGGGTGCTACAAACTGACTCATGTCTGGCACATGCTGTTATTTAATCAAATTGGGGATTATCATTTGATAAATGTGACCAGTTCTGAGAAGAGTAAAGATAGACGGGCTCTGCTGGTCCTCACTGTCCTTATTGAAATGCATGACTGATAAACTATGCGATTTAGACATACAAAGAGAAGATTCACCTCAATGCCAAGCATGCTGTGCTTTGGGGGGCTTACCTGAACGCCTGCATGATTCATGTCGGTAGTGAGTAAGATGTTTTCTTTGAAGGTTTGAATGTGGCCGACTCCTAGCTGAGTCATTGGGCATCTCATTGTTCAGAAAACACAGTAACGTTGTGTTGATTGAGAAGTGTGGCATTCCCTGTCACTTACAAAATCTACACAGAAAAAGCACATGTGTAATCATTGAAGATTTTATTTCTGTTCGGTACAAAGACATTTCTTTTTTTCAGTTTGTAGATGTAGTTGCCATGAACGATGGGACAGGCAACTTCTTAGTTTTCAATACATCTCAAACACCAAGCTCTACATTTTTTCACATGCCGAATTAGTATGTTGATTTTATTCTCTCACAAAGGAAGCATTTTCAGAGAAAGTCAACACTTTGAAGGTGCTCCTGTGAGCAGGTCCAATTAAGATCTGATAGAACATTGCGCTGATTCAGTTTTTCATAGCCGTCCCGCGCCTCTCTCTCTGTCTCTTGTGCACCAGCGGGCCGGCTAGCTCTCCTCCCATTGCCTATACAGTCTGAGGTGGAACTGAAAACAAGCAACGGGAAAGCATAGAAAAAAGGAAGAGTATTCTTTTCTTTTGTGAAATAGAAAGTGGAAAGTAAGGTGTGGCACTGACAGAGATGTCAGCAAACTTAAAGCAGAAAAAAGGAGGTAACATGTGACACAAACATTGACTGTACAATAGCTAGCTTACACTTGTTATGCAATGTTTTCTGTTAATATAGTACAAAGATTGACTGTACAATAGCTAGCTTACACTTGTTATGCAATGTTTTCTGTTAATATAATACAAACATTGACTGTACAATAGCTAGCTTACACTTGGTGGACAGTGTTTGCTGTGAATATGCTATCACTCCTGTGTGAAGATCCCTTTATACATCGGCCCATATTAACATGTGCATGTTTTTTCAGCTCAGTGACTCACCTTCTGTCTTTGCAGCCTGCCTGTCCTCCACTGGACTGCCGCTGCAACAGAAAATACATTTTATAGCAGAGAAACAAGTGAAACCTCCTCAGGAATGGAGCTTCGTAACAGTGACATACTCAGACAGGTCCACACAAAGTTGCAGCTCATGCACACGCTTTTTATATATGTAATTTTTCTGTTAATTATTACAGTATGTAACTGCTGTCTATGTATCCTTCCTCTCAAGTCCTTCTTTTTTTACATGCAACAAATTCAGGGGATGCGCACTATCTACCGAAAGCTGTTGATTTACTTTCATGGGGGTAAAACGACACGATGCAATTGGAATGAGTGCGCAGCTCTCCTAAGAGCAGCGAAAAAGAACAAAATAACAATAGTGAAAAAATACCTTTTGTCCAAGGATGTGTTACAGGGTTTAGAAGTAAGTGTTGAAGGGATAATATCGTTGACAAGCAGCATGCCATTGACTCAATGTACCAATTGGTCTTTATGTTCCACGAAGGGCAACTTGCAGGCAAAAGGCCCAGACAGCAGATATATGACGTGAGCAATCTGCCCACAGTGTAAAAGCCGACCTATTATTCCTCTGCTGATGCTCCATTCCAAGCTCCACAACCAGGGGTCGTTGTTTTGTTAGTCTGGATGGCTAATGGTAGTGCTGTAGTGTGCAAAGGGGACAGTGCATCACTGTGCTCGCGCACGGTATCATTCTGAGAGACCATGCATTCGGCGTGCGCATGCGCAGAAAGGAAAGGAGGCGCTCTTACTTTGAAGATTTCCTACATTTCATTTTTTTACCTGTTAGAAAAAAAAAAAAAATTTAATAATCGTTCGCATTGCAAAAATGAAAAGCCAAATAAAACCGGAGTACTTTGTGTAAGAAAGAAAGAAAGAAAGAAAGAAAGAAAAGAAGTGGCATTCCATCTTTTTACTCACATTTTATTGGTCTCACAGTTGCACTTTTTTGTTAAATGTTAAAACTTGACAAAGCAGATACGCTTGCCTGCATTTACTCAGTGTGAATCATTACTGCTCGACTGAAGCAGAGAGAGTCGGACCCTGCCTCGTACTTACTCAGAGCAATGAGGATCCCTCCTACAAACATGACGACTGCTAGAATCACGCCGGTTGTCCTGAGCGTGTCGTAGTCTGAGAAAGGACGAGGCACAAGATTACTTTCATTTAAACGGGTATTTTATTTGTTTAAATAGATATTTTCTCTAAATTGTTTTGTATAGTATTATTATTTCTCTATCGGTAAAGTGCTTTGAGGAGATTTAACTAAAGATTGACTTGAGAGACGTGTCTGTACAGGTTACTCCCTGTCTCTTTGGTCTCACAGGCCGTCCCTTGTGAGGAGTCTGCAGAGCTAAACAAACCATATTTCAGGGCAAATTGACAATGTTGAATTTTACCTTTTTTTTCACTTTTTTTTTTTTTTATAACAAAACTTAAAAAGTGATGAAAAAGTATGCTTGCATTACCACTTTCCGCCACGGTTGGCAGTGTTTTTTGTTGTTGGTTTTTTTACTTATTTTTTAATGTCACTTTTTGTTTTTAGTAAAAAAATAAAAATAAAAAGTAAATAAATAAATAAAATTCAACATTAAAACGCATAAGCAGCAGAGCTGAACTGGTCAAGAAACAGTAAGAAGCATCAAGGAACTAAAGGGAAATCACTAGACTTCCCTTACGGTTAGGGTTGATCAAACTCACCATATTCAAACCGGCTTTGGTCGTGAGTTATCACTTCTGTAAGAGAGACAAGAGGCAACTTGAGAGTGTGAGAGACACTGACCCATTCAGGTAGATCGGATCACACAGACACGTCTTCTCAGAGGCGGGGTTACCATACCGCCCTATCATTACCCACCACTAGGGGGCGCTCTTTTTCTGTCACCCATAGCAGAGCAGCGTGAGCAGGTTTTAATGCAGGCTGTTCTGTATGTTGCAGACTGAAATTAAAAAAAATGAACCCCTGTACTTAAGCAAGCAAATCTGATCGATGATGAAGACGAGTATTTACTGAAAGCAATGGCTATGCATTATTCATAGGTATCATACATCAAAGCGATCTCTTTTCACAGCACGCCGGCACCAATCTTTCAAGAGTTCTTCATCTCTCTCCTCCCGGAGGCAGGATATGGTTCTGTTAACAGCACCGGCATGGCGTCTGGCTCAGCACATCTGTACAGGCAACCTCATTCTGACAATTTAATTCTGCACCGATCTGTCGCTCGCCAGCATCATTAATTGCGTGTAAGAACTTCACAGTGAAGAAAAATCTGTTTATTAAATTGTAACTGTTCTCATAGTACCGTATCAGGGAATCTTATTGTAAAGGAAAGCTAATTGTATCGACACTTTCTTTTGTCATGCATACGTATTATTGACAAATCAGTAAACCTCTACACACACACACACACACAGAATTATTCAGCAGTGTCGTATTGCAGGGAAATCAGGAAAAGCAGTTTTCAGGTTTCAGAAACCCCGATTAGGATTACCTTGCCTAAAATAATTTTGGATAGTGCCAGACACTACTTTGATCGGGGTGTGTGAAACGAGCCATTATTGTGTGATACTAGATCCTGGGGATGGGGGAGTGGGGGATGGGAGGTGGAAAGTGGTAGTTCCCCTACCCCTCCGCATTCCCAGCATAAAAACTACTGTCAACAGCGTCAACTTTAATTGCATGCAGTTGCGTAGTTGAAAAATTAACTTGTCACCCATATCCTTTCATATTTTTTACTATGTATGGATAAGAATGACTCATGATTCTAGAAAGTACATCTTTATGTGTAAATTTTTTTCAACAACATATAATAGTATATATATATATATATATATATATATATATATATATATATATATATACACACACACACACACACACATATATATATATATATATATATATATATATATATATATATATATATATATATATATATATATATATATATATATATATATATATAATATTATATATATATATATAATTTCTCCAATGTATAAGCTATAAATGAGATCTAGCCCAGAATTGCACACCGATGATGTTAACCCCGCATTTGCCGGCTGGTCCATGTAGACTGAAGCTGGGTGAGGTTGCTTCATTTCTGTACCTGTACCGGGTTTAAAAGGAAGAGTATTCTTTTCTTTTGTGAAATAGAAAGTGGAAAGTAAGGTGCGGCACTGACAGAGATGTCAGAAAACTTAAAGCAGAAAAAAGGAGGTAACATGTGAGGGGATGAAGACGAATATCTATATATATATATATATATATATATATATATATATATATACACACACACACACACATATATATATATATATATATATATATATATATATATATATATATATATATATATATATATATATATATATAAAAGAAGAATATAGAAGAATTTATTCATTTAAGAAATAAGGAACGCATAAATAGATATATTAATTATTTTTCGGTGAAACACATCTATTAAAAAAGATTTTTATTTTATTTATTTTTTTTCAGCTGCTTACCTCCAGTTGTCGCCATGGCTGCGGTACGAAGGGAGTTTCTAGTTTTCGCTCTTCAGTCTTCTCTAGCGCGCTGCAGAGATGGAGAAATCTTGTGAGCTAGATTTTCTTTAGATAAAAAAAAAAAAGAGAATCTGCAGTTTACGAAGCATGGGCCGTGGGGAGCCCCTACTGGCCAATCACCACCTCGGCAGCCCCTCCCCTTCAAATCCATTATTTAAATCCTGTCAAAATGTGTTTTTGAGCTGCTGCGGCGGGACACATCACACCGGGTAGAATTGATGAGAAACCAGCTAGCTTTCTGCTAGCAAGGGGAATCCTCGCTTTGCTACAAATCCTGGAAAGCCTAGACAATACTTTGCAGTGCTGGGGTCTTGCGGCACGAGGCGGGGTTGAAGACAAAGCGACGCGGCGCAGCACTGCGTGCACTGCAGTTAAAGCCTTATAAAAATGGAAAAACCCCGATTTATTTTGCAGTAAACGAGATACAGCACGGTAGCTGTATAGACTGGCTAGATTTTGACCAGGGGGCACACACTGTATCTCTAGCTCTGGAGGATTAACAGTGGTATGATTAAATGCTTGAATGGCCTGATCAGGAGTTTAGTTAGTTCAGTTTAATAATTTATGGCATGGTTTGAACAAAGCCACCTGCATTGGAAGCGCGGAGGATGGCTCTCCCGTTTCTTCACTATAGCACAGCGCAGCACACTGTGTATAGGACTGGTCATAATTAATTCATATTTTATGTTAGTGTGATTTTGAAAATAAATTATGCAATGCGTGAAAAGTGACGGGTAGGTCTGGAGAAGACGCTGTCTGTCTGCGTGTCAGTCTGTCTACTGGCTAGTCGTTACTACACTACTGGGATAAAAGATTACAACATCACAATCCTCCTATTCTAACACACAACGTACTTTACATGGAACAATGTACGACACCAGCTTACTTTAAAAGCGTGTTGGCATGAGGCCAGTCACTCATAAGAACATAAGAAAGTCTACAAACGAGAGGAGGCCATTCAGCCCATCTTGCTCATTTGGTTGTTAGTAGCTTATTGATCCCAAAATCTCATCAAGCAGCTTCTAGAAGGATCCCAGGGTGTCAGCTTCAACAACATTACTGAGGAGTTGATTCCAGACCCTTACAATTCTCTGTGTAAAAAAATGCCTCCTATTTTCTGTTCTGAATGCCCCTTTGTCTAATCTCCATTTGTGACCCCTAGTCCTTGTTTCTTTATTCAGGCTGAAAAAGTCCCTTGGGTCGACACTGTCAATACCTTTTAGAATTTTGAATGCTTGAATTAGGTCGCCATGTAGTCTTCTTTATTCAAGACTGAACAGATTCAATTATTTTAGCCTGTCTGCATATGACATGCCTTTTAAACCCGGAATAATTCTGGTCGCTCTTCTTTGCACTCTTTCTAGAGCAGCAATATCTTTTTTATAGCGAGGTGACCATAACTGCACACAATATTCAAGATGAGGTCTTACTAGTGCATTGTACAGTTTTAACATTACTTCCCTTGATTTAAATTCAACATTTTTCACAATGTATCCGAGCATCTTGTTAGCCTTTTTTATAGCTTCCCCACATTGTCTAGATGAAGACATTTCTGAGTCAACAAAAACTCCTAGGTCTTTTTCATAGATTCCTTCTCCAATTTCAGTATCTCCCATATGATATTTATAATGTACATTTTTATTTCCTGCGTGCAGTACACTTTTCTCTATTAAATGTCATTTGCCATGTGTCTGTCCAGTTCTGAATCTTGTCTAGATCATTTTGAATGACCTTTGCTGCTACAACAGTGTTTGCCACTCCTACTTTTGTGTCGTCTGCAAATTTAACAAGTTTGCTTACTATACCAGAATCTAAATCATTAATGTAGATTAGGAATAGCAGAGGACCTAATATTGATCCCTGTGGTACCACACTCCATTCTGAGGTTTTTCCTCTAATCAGTACTTTCTGTTTTCTACATGTTAACCATGCCCTAATCCATGTACATGTGTTTCCTTGAATTCGAACTGCGTTCAGTTTGAGAATTAATCTTTTGTGCGGGACTCAGTTAAGCCCGGTCCAAGTGACAGACAGTACTGATTTACAGCAGACAGATGCAGCTTCTGAATATTACAGAATGAGTGCCAGGGGTGGATTTGCAGAGCAAACAAATCTGTAACATTGTAAAAGCTTTGGCAGCGCTAAAACTCCAGTAATACCAAGCTGATATGCCTTGTTAACCAGTATTGAAGGACAATCAAACAATTCCGATTTGGTTTGGGAATCCTGCGTTCAAAATCCATAAGCATCATGAGCCCCTTACTCTGTATGAAGTAATTGATACATATAAATCAATAAATCAACAAATTAATAAATAACAGGTATAGACGTGATTGAAAACTTTATTGCCTGTCACTGCAGGAACGCTATATTAAAACAAAAACAAACAAAAATATTTCCTTTTTTTACATTCTTAAGCACCACATAAAAAGTTTTGAAGCTGGTTAGGTCGATATTCAGGCTGCTGAGCACAATTATTTACTATCTGCTTGAGTGCAGTCTTCTGTCCCTGGCACCCTGTATAGGTAGTGTACTGTTTGGGACATCTTAAATCTCAGGGACTCCTTCTGAAACACAAAAGAGAGACGGGAGGTCAGGCTAAAGCATAACTAGAAGCAGCATGCTAGGAACAGAGCAGGTGAACTGTATGACCACTCTGTCGTTCAGATTGTCAAATTGTGAAGCACCACTGCCCCCTGCTGGATGATACAGGTAGCACGACAAAGCACAAAAGGCAGTCGGGTAATTCTGAGTAGCTCCTTTGCACACTTCAGGGATCAGTAATTCCCAGTTAAGTCCACAGTGAGTGGAATCAGAATAGGACAAGCAGTTTTTAAGATAATAATCTAACTCAGTCTCTCTCCTCCTTAAAGTCTGCATGAAGGATTTAGGAGGGTGGCAACACAGGATATGACTCACAGCAATGACCATGCAGCCTATTTGACTCACCTGAGACCTGTCCAGTATTTACTGCCTCCTAGAAGACATTCCTATCAATGACAAGGGAGGCAAGGTTGGAAGAACAAGCATTTAAAAGAGACCATAATAAAGTCCGTTAACATCATGCAAAGTCAGTCTTAACACAAGCCACCACCATCTGTTTTCACACTAATGTTGGACTGCCTAGTGTTACTCTGGGTAAAATATATACAGTTCAATGTTAGTGTTAGACAGGGTCTGTGTCCAAGGCCAAGTATGAGACTAATAGACAAGTTCCCGCGACCACTTCCAGCAGCAGGAGGTTATAGTTTATATGTGTAAGCTCTCCCAGCTCCCAGGAAGCAAACCATGTGTCTTGTTTGAGAGGACAGGGGACAAGCCTGTAGTAATAAAGCATCTCTTTACAATATCACTGTACCAATGACACAAGCCTGTAGCAATAAAGCATCTCTATCAGACACTCCTGTTTACAATATATGCTTTACTCACGACACTCACGTCTGATCGATGCTCTCAGACTGCCCACCTCTTCGTCAGGTTCACCAGTTCTAAAAATGAGATGAAAATAAAATGTTATTCAACTTTCATTAAATAGACCTTGGTACCAAGGGCACTGCTGGGGGGGAGTTGAAATGTTTAAGGTTGAACAGACAATATAGTAACACTAAGTACATGCATATTTATTTATTAAACTGACAATGCTGATATTCTGACAGGATGTTAAAGAAAGACGATTAGGAACCTGAGGGAAGTCACTTACGGCTGCTGCTGGTTGAACTTGCAACGACACTTTCTGCCTGCAATGAAAACACAGAGAATCTGTTCAGAATGAAAGGTGTGCTTACAAAGCTTTAAGATCCAGCGTGCATTCCTGCTACAGTTTGTAGCTTATTACCATTGAAGTGCATTGTAAACCTCCCAGCCAATGAGATTAGAGCACTCATTATCCCTCCAGAGCTCAATGATCTTGAGTTTATTTCCACATGAAGTACATTGTAATTATGCATAATAACATTGGAATTATGTGTCATTCAGTCCCCTGAATTAAATTAAAGTTCATGGAGCCTCCATAGCTTTGCTATATAATGGCTATGGCAGCACATTCATTTAGATTGTATCCAGATCCTCTTTCAGGGGTCAGTTCACTTACTGAGGATGAGGATGATTCCCATTAGGAACAAGACCACAGCGAAGACCAGCCCCCCAATCCATAGGGTCTTGTAATCTGAAACACAGCAGATCATTATTGTTACTCATTATTATACTTCCTGACTTCCTCTTACATCTTTATACTTCTAGTGATGCAAAATCAATAACTGTGGACAGTTAATATTCTAAAACACAGCTCTGGCAAAAAGTTTTGCACCACCTAGAATTTTAGGATTGAGACATAATTTAAAAAACAACTATATGAACATCATTTAGATTTTTTTATTTAACATCATGTAATGAAAGAAACTACAAAATTGCAAAAGTCTATCGGAAGCCATAATACTAGTAGCATTTCATGTTAGATTTTGAAATGTCAAATTGTTCTAATTTTGACTGTTTTTTTTTTTTTGTTAAGGATATGGGCAAACTACAAAGCAGCATGTAATTAAATATGTTAACGTAACATTAATCAGCAGGTTTCTTATACTTTGAATATGTGTGCTTAACTCACTATAATAAAAAGGGTCATCTTCCTTCAATGACTGGTCTGAAGAGAGAAAAACAAACAACAACAACATGCGTTAAAATACCTTTGAATTATTTAGAGGTTCATTTCATTTTTCTTAATGGTACACATAAACATTGTGGGACAATTTCTGAACACTCTTCAAGGGTACAACATATCACGGGAAAACATATCAGTAAATAAAAGAGATGCCTGTAGAAAATACAAGGGAATTCTTTACAGGAGCTAGATAATGTGTGGTTTCATTAAATGCACAGAAACCTTTATCTTACCTCCTTCCAGGTCTGCAGCACTGCTAACTGAGTAAGAAAAAAAAACTGTGTATTAATCACCGTCCCATCTTCACATGAACTCAAGTACATATATTTAGAGTGTATACTTGTAGATGTTAAGGAAGTCAGATTGTTTAGTTGATGTATGGATTGGTTTAGGACTGAGGCCCATTGCACTAACATATATTAAGTTAACTGTAACGTGTCTGCTCTGGGTTTAAAAAACACATTAGTGCTGCACTGGTTCAGAATCTGTCTCTACAGTGTTCTGGTGGAATTGTTGAAGAGTCTGAATTGTTGAAGATTCTGAATTATTGAAGATTCTTCAATCAGCCTCTGATTTCTTCAGGGAAGCTCAGGGGTAGAAATGGAGGAATAACTTTCCAGACACAGCAGCCTGGGATACAAGAGCGGCTGCCACAATCCCAATGTCAATCTATCTGATGTGCTGTGTCTCAAATGCAAGTTACATAAAATCAGATTCCCACTGTACTTTTACCATAAGAGATGGCATAACCTGTATGTAATAGCATTTAATTTTTTAGGGGACTGTCCTTTTTCTTTAAAAAAAATGTTGGAGCGTTTTACAGTACTGGAGAATCACAAGGGCTGCCACTAAAAATAAGTGTTTTATGTAATTCAAGGGGTTCCCGGTTGCTGTAAAATGCTCTAACAGATCTCTCTTATTTCCACTAGTTCTCTAACATTTGTAACAGGCAGTGACTCACCCAGAGCTGAGGCTCCAAAGCTGCAGATCGCCAGCAGAAGTGGGAGGTCCATGGCCCTAGAGAACAGAAACACAGCCCAGGTTCAAAACAACGGGACAGGAATGTATCTGTAATGTCTCTGGACGTACCTCTCAGAAGTCAAATCCATACTTTAAAACATCGATCCCTATTCACACGGCTTTAAAAATAATTAAATGCACTCAACTTTTCTAGACTGTTGTGAGAGATTCCCACAACACCCCAGTCATTTTATTAACATCAAACTGAATAGAATGAATTCACTGACTTTGAAAAAAAACATTTAAAAAATGTATGAGTACAAACTTTGTGACGAGTGGAAAACTAGCAATGCAATTCAGAATGAGGTGGAAAGAATGTTCACAAACGCATTCTGGTAATTCACAGTTCACAACATTGGAAGTTTAAATAAACACTATGCCTGTCTATTTATTTATTTATTTATTTATTTTAGAAAAAAAGTTTAGGGAAAAAATGCATCTCATGTCAATGCACGGGTAAAGCCAAAGTTAAGTTTCTAGAGACTTGACACACACTGCCGCCTCAGACCAGAAAAGTGTGCGTAGTGAACAGTTGAAAGATCACTCTATGGGAAGCATGGGGTACAGCTCGGTTACACGCACAGCTGGTTTAAATTTAGGTTGTTTTTGGAAATAGACATACACGTCACGGGAAGCAAGTGAAAGGAAAAGTTAGAGCTCTTTTATTTACAGGGTGGAGTCATCCCAACCGTCGGGTACAATGATATGATTCTCCTAACTCCCAACACTATTCATGTATTTATTTATTTATTTATTTATTTATTGATTATTCGTGTATATGCGTATTGTTTAATACATGAAAAATATTAACATGCAACATTTCAACTTTGACATAAAAGTAAATAATCAGTGCATAGTAGCTTGTGTTATATATAGCTTTACGTTTTAAAAGACACGACATGTTTGTAATTGCCCTTGTCGCGTTTATAACGGTACTGAAAAAAGCAAGCAACCCAGACAGATAAACAGCTGCTACACAATTGACCTCTGCGTGTGTGTGTGTGTGTGGGTGGGAGTGAAAAAAAAACTTCAAAAAAGAAAATAGAAGTTTGCTGGGCATAAAAAAACTACTTACCTAAAAATACGATCCCCCTTTCTATGAGATTGGAAACGAAAAAAGCTATAGACTGTTTCCTTCCTTGTTCGCAGCCCACTTATTATATATTTTCGTTGTTTGTATGTTATGAGTGCGCCTGTGTCAAGAGCAGCTGTTTCTGTAATTCAGTCCCGTTATGGATCCCCTCCAAGTCAAGTTTAGCAGAGGAGTAGGGCAGAGCGGGGCGGGCGGAGCGGGGCTCCTGGCACTGCAGGAAGGGGAAAGGGTTCAGCAGGGCGGATTGGAACTTACAAACGCTGCTTTATTCTTGGTCTTTGTGATACTACAAGAAAACACGCAGGAGGTGAGCGACCCGGGGACCTGGACCCTGCTATTGTAGAGACTGCGCAGCTGCTCTGCAATAAAAACATGCATGGTATATCCTGTACTGTGTCTAAGCGCCAGGATATTTGATGCATTGACCTATTCAGATATTCACATAATCGGGTGCTGAATTAAAGACTAGGTGTGACAGTGGCAATGCTGTTGCTGGTGACTGCACCAGCAGCCTACATGACATTTCCTCTTCCTCAATCCAAAACATGTATTTTAAGTAGGTTTGTCCAAACGGTTTCTGTGTTTCTATCCAGGCAGGTTGTGTTTAATACACTGTACCAGGACCCGTGTTTCTATCCAGGCAGGTTGTGTTTAACACATTGTACCAGGACCCGTGTTTCTTACAGTAGGTCATGTGACTGATTGTGAAACATAAGCAGAGGCCAGAGTTCTGTCAAAGGCCCTGGAATGCTCACATGCTCACAGATCCAAACACTGGCAGAGGGCAGATCCACTGGCAGATCCACACACTGACAGAGGGCAGATCCACACACTGACAGAGGGCAGATTCACTGGCAGATCCACACACTGGCAGAGGGCAGATTCACTGGCAGATCCACACACTGGCAGAGGGCAGATTCACTGGCAGATCCACACACTGGCGGAGGGCAGATTCACTGGAGATCCACACACTGACAAAGGGCGGGGGGCGACTATCCAATGGAACTAAGGTGACTGGGGCACCAGCCAGCAACTCATGTAGTGCTGCAGTCAAACAATGGCAACGCTAGAAGAACCAGGGAGGTTTGCTGTCCCTTTCAGAGCCTGTGCCCATATCAGCAATGTGGCACTGCAGAAGAATTAGCTGCACAAGCATTTTCAGGAGATAATAGGTAGCTGTACAAAATTACAGGGGAAGAGAAGCATCTCCAATGCAATTAACAGACCACATAAAAAAACTCTCTAAACTTCAGATCCATCTTTTTCACGAAGCCTGATGCTAAAACCTAATCTACAAAAGAAAAAAAGTTCCTAATCGTAACTTCTGTTTGCTGAAACGAAACACACACAAATACAAAGGTCAGTTCCTTTTATCTGAAATTGAAATTACAAAGTCTTTTAGGGTTCGTTTTGTATGTACAAACATGTGAACGCTAGACAGGTGGTATTTGATTAGTTACCGGACGCTGGTATTTAGATCTACCGCTGTTCTAGATCGTTTGATGAGACCACGTTTTATTTTCACATTTGATATGAATCTAAATGTAAGCCGCGCCTTACCGGAAGACCACCCTAATTCATTAAACAGTGGCTAAAGGCTTTTTTTATACGACTCAGAGGAGATTCTAATTTTAGTTTACAACGAAAATAGTGCAACCCTTGGTTCACAGCAATGGAACGCTACAAAGCGGAAACCTTATTTTTCATGTTCATCTGGCTAAGTGAGTATCGTGTGTGTGTGTTATGCAGATACATAGCCTTTATGTTGTGTTTCTATTGCGTGCATTATATATCTATACAGTAGTGTAAAATGTATTTGAACACCTCAAGATTTGTCATTTATTGAGCTTTTCACACGAAATTACTCATTATTGCAAGCACATCTTACACGAAGTGAGTTAAAAACTAAAAACACAGCAATGTCCGAAAAGTTGTTTAATGTTAATATTTGGTATGGGCCTTTTTGACATCAGTAACAGCTTGGCATCTTCTTGGCATTGTGCCTGTGTGCTTTCTCAAAACCGTCTGTGTAATTTGATTCAATTTTTCAATTTTTCTTGAAGTTGCATCCACAGACTTGCTTTTGTACAATTGCTACTTTGTCAAGAAAAGAGTCTGATAAACTCCAGAAGCAACAGGTTGTTCGAATAAATTTACACACTACTCTATGATAAAGTAGACAAACTTTTTTTTTTTATATAATTCAGCATTTGCTTTATAAAATGACCTTTAGGATTTGCAAAATGTTTTAAAATTGTTGATTAATATTAATTAGGTATTTCTGTCCTTTACAATGCAATTTAAAAGATATATTATTAGTGGACAGCTTTGTGACATCTTATAACAAGCTTAATGACACTTTCAGTATGCGTTTACAATTTATACTCTGATCCTGAAGCTGGTTTATCGATAACTGACTAGCCTAGAATATAGAATATATATATATATATATATATATATATATATATATATATATATATATATATATATATAATGATTGCCTTAAAAAAAGACAATAACTTAATTCATAACTGTATTGTTTATTAATGTAGCTACTTAAATAACATTAAACCAGGATTAATAATTTATAAATCATGAATAGACTTTTGTTTCAGATTCTATTAATACGCATTTACGGCATACGCATTTTGCATTTTATTAGTAATGGTTTATTATGACCAAACCCGTTGATCACACATCATTAGTGTTCATTTATAAACGTGCATCAAATTGACCCTTTTCTTATCTGCAGATTTTAAACCAGCACAGCGCACTTATATTAATGTTCAGCATAAACCTTATTCATATATAATCACAGAAATCAATGTCATGGTCATGTTTTGTTATTAATCATCAAAATAACATCGATATCGATTCATTTTATTATTAGTATTATTATTTCATATTTCTAGTTGTAGGCTCTTGTTATTCTAAATATTTCTTTGAATTAATACAATATTTAGTTTTTTTTTTATTATTGGTTTGTTTATCAGAAAATATTGAAAATCAATATATTCGTCTTGTATTTTTATTATTATTATTATTATTATTATTATTATTATTATTATTAACAGATGCTCCAGTGTGTATCGCGGTACAATTTCTTCAGTACCCGGAGTCTCTTACAGTCGCTCCAGGACAGACTGTGAACATTACTTGCGCTCTGAAGAACCAGACTGGATTGCCGGTGTTTGTATACCACTGGTACATGAAATCAGCACACCAGGAGAAGAGATCTTTCAAAGAAGAGCCCCTCGAAGAAAACAGCAGAATATCTATTTTCCAGAGTGAAAATCACAGCTACGAAATCCTCACCATCCGTAATGTCAGCGCGTACGATGAAGGAGAGTATAGCTGTCATGTACATTTTTACAGAGCTGCGAAAGACCAGATTGTGAACAAAATATTACTTTTTGTGAAAGGTAAATATCTATCTGTTTAAAACACAACTGCTTTATCAGTGGTGTTTTTTCTTCATGTTTATTTGTCAGTGTCTGTTTGTACAGTATTTTCAAGAGTACAATAACTGACATCGACAACAACAAACATTATTATTTAACACTATAGCCCCATTGCAATTCTATCGCAGTGTAAATATTACTTCTAGTGAATTAAATGATCTACAGACATATAAATACACCTAAAAATGTTATTTGACTTTATTAACCAGACATGGTTTATTGAACAGATATTTGGGGATCACTGTCACATAACCATGTTAACAAAAACTTAGTACAGTCTTTCCCTTTGCAACTAACCCTTGCCATCAAACCCAAACCCATCAAAATACTGTTCATTTAAATACCTGCCATGCATTTTAAACAAACACAGCACACACACAGAGACACACAGACACAGCACACACACAGAGACATACAGACACAGACACACACACAGACATTAGATAATTGGTAGATAAGACTTTGAGATGGCAAAAAAGGCACGTAGAATTAAAATGCTGATATATTCCGAGTGGAGCTGCATTTCCTACATTAAAATTACATCCTCATTATTTATTATTGACCAATATGCTGTATTGATGTTGTATAAATTCTTATCAGCTACCCCAGAAATCCGACTCCTCGCTCGCTCAGTGAAGCAGCGTGGACGATCCCTGATTTGCAGCGCCATGGGTTTTTACCCTTCTGATCTGAACCTGTCCTGGGTTTACTCCCCATCCCGGGAACCAGTAATTGAGAAACAAGGATCATTCATGCTGAATTCGGATGGGACCTATAGCAAGAACTCCAGCCTGCAGTTTGAAAACGGAGTGTGGAACACTGGCACTGAAATCACATGTCTAGTGAGTCACACAAGAATCAGCTATGCAGGTAGGAACGATTTTGTCGACTACAGCAGATTACATATACATATATTTATATCTAGCGCCTTTCATAGTGGATCACCATCATAAAGCACTTTACAAGATACGAGACTAGGGTGTGTGAACCATGCATCAGCTCCAGGTTCTAAACCCGTTTATATCTAGCGCCTTTCATAGTGGATCACCATCATAAAGCACTTTACAAGATACGAGACTAGGGTGTGTGAGCCATGCATCAGCTCCAGGTTCTAAACCCGTTTATATCTAGCGCCTTTCATAGTGGATCACCATCATAAAGCACTTTACAAGATACGAGACTAGGGTGTGTGAATGCATCAGCTCCAGGTATAGATCTGGGCAAATATAGATCCAAAAGTATCACCTAGTGGTAGTGAGATTTCGTGAAATGTTCTATTGCTCTGATCCCACACACTTCGGTACGTAGTCGAGGTCCAAGATTTACTTTATATAGCGCCTTTCATAGTGGAGCACCATCACAAAGCACTTTACAATACAAGACTAGGGTGTGTGAGCCATGCATCAGCTCCAGGTTCTAAACCCGTTTATATCTAGCGCCTTTCATAGTGGATCACCATCACAAAGCACTTTACAATATCTAGTGCCTTTCATAGTGGATCACCATCACAAAGCGCTTTACAAGATACGAGACTAGGGTGTGTGAGCCATGCATCAGTTCCAGGTTCTAAACCCGTTTATATCTAGCGCCTTTCATAGTGGATCACCATCATAAAGCACTTTACAAGATACGAGACTAGGGTGTGTGAGCCATGCAGGTTCTAAACCCGTTTATATCTAGCGCCTTTCATAGTGGATCACCATCATAAAGCACTTTCAGGGTGTGTGAGCCATGCATCAGCTCCAGGTTCTAAACCCGTTTATATCTAGCGCCTTTCATAGTGGACCACCATCAAAAAGCGCTTTACAAGATACAAGATGCATCGCTCTAGGGTGTGTGAACGGTGCTTATTTTCATTCGCTCCAGTCTTTAATTAACTCATTTTTTCTGAAAGGAAAAAACACTGATTGACTTTATATCTAAGTCATTTAATTGACGGTTCACAAAAACAGGAAATAATTAAAAAACAGAAATAAAGTCTTTAAAAAATATACCCCGATAAGTAAAATAGGTTGTTAAGTATTATCCGAAATATCAACAGTAATCTCCCAAAGTTTACCTCAGAAAAGCATGCTGCAGCGCGGCTAACATGACCCAATACTTAAATCAAGAGGCTCGTAATGCTGATAACGAGTCTCAAGGTTTTGTGATTACTTCATTTTGTTTCAAATATTCGGAGTGGTTTAAATCAATTCATGTTTTATGTCTGAGTGGAGCACCATGAAACAGAAGAACAATAATAAAAAAATGACTTTACAAGAATACTGAAACACTAGGGTGTGTGAGCCATGCATCAGCTCCAGGTTCTAAACCCGTGTCCTTAACCAGTGGCCCGACACAACCACCCTATAAGGGCTTCATAAACCCGTTTCTTTAACCAGTGGCCCACACAGAACACCTATAACGGTGCTTATTTTCGAAGAATTCGCTCCAGTCTTTAAGGAACTCATTGATTTTCTGAAAGGAAAAGTGCGCCACTGATTGACTTTATATCTAAGTCATTTAATTGACGGTTCACAAAAACAGGAAATAATTAAAAAACAGAAATAAAGTCTTTAAAAAATATACCCCGATAACGTGAAATAGGTTGTTAAGTATTATCCGAAATATCAACAGTAATCTCCCAAAGTTTACCTCAGAAAAGCATGCTGCAGCGCGGCTAACATGACCCAATACTTAAATCAAGAGGCTCGTAATGCTGATAACGAGTCTCAAGGTTTTGTGATTACTTCATTTTGTTTCAAATATTCGGAGTGGTTTAAATCAATTCATGTTTTATGTCTGAGCTGAAGAGCAGCTCCTGAAACAGAAGAACAATACGCGAAAAAAATGAGATACTGACTCTGAAAATGAGGATGACTATACTGACTCTGAAACGCGAGAGGAGTGCGCCTGTGATACTGACTCTGAAACGCGAGAGGAGTGTGCCTGTGATACTGACTCTGAAACGCGAGAGGAGTGCGCCTGTGATACTGACTCTGAAACGCGAGAGGAGTGCGCCTGTGATACTGACTCTGAAACGCGAGAGGAGTGCGCCTGTGATACTGACTCTGAAACGCGAGAGGAGTGCGCCTGTGATACTGACTCTGAAACGCGAGAGGAGTGCGCCTGTGATACTGACTCTGAAACGCGAGAGGAGTGCGCCTGTGATACTGACTCTGAAACGCGAGAGGAGTGCGCCTGTGATACTGACTCTGAAACGCGAGAGGAGTGCGCCTGTGATACTGACTCTGAAACGCGAGAGGAGTGCGCCTGTGATACTGACTCTGAAACGCGAGAGGAGTGCGCCTGTGATACTGACTCTGAAACGCGAGAGGAGTGCGCCTGTGATACTGACTCTGAAACGCGAGAGGAGTGCGCCTGTGATAGATACTGACTCTGAAACGCGAGAGGAGTGCGCCTGTGATACTGACTCTGAAACGCGAGAGGAGTGCGCCTGTGATACTGACTCTGAAACGCGAGAGGAGTGCGCCTGTGATACTGACTCTGAAACGCGAGAGGAGTGCGCCTGTGATACTGACTCTGAAACGCGAGAGGAGTGCGCCTGTGATACTGACTCTGAAACGCGAGAGGAGTGCGCCTGTGATACTGACTCTGAAACGCGAGAGGAGTGCGCCTGTGATACTGACTCTGAAACGCGAGAGGAGTGCGCCTGTGATACTGACTCTGAAACGCGAGAGGAGTGCGCCTGTGATACTGACTCTGAAACGCGAGAGGAGTGCGCCTGTGATACTGACTCTGAAACGCGAGAGGAGTGCGCCTGTGATACTGACTCTGAAACGCGAGAGGAGTGCGCCTGTGATACTGACTCTGAAACGCGAGAGGAGTGCGCCTGTGATACTGACTCTGAAACGCGAGAGGAGTGCGCCTGTGATACTGACTCTGAAACGTGAGAGGAGTGCGCCTGTGATACTGACTCTGAAACGCGTTTCAGCGTCTTAGTTTTGATTACATTCATTGCTCAGAAGTAATACTTGCTGCAGCACAAAATATTAAAACAGAGACACACAGGATACTTTGTATACGCCACTCTTCAAATCACTGTCTTCAAATCAATGCGTTTCACACCTACAAGTTAAATAATATATACGAAAAAATATTTATTATTTAGGTATGTATTTATTTTTCGCTCGTGTGCAGTTATTTCATATCTGTTTATTCCATCGTACTCATATCCTCACAGTGAGCTCCGAGGCGGAGAGGAGTGATTCTGTGACTCTCACCTGCAGCGCTCTGAGTCCCTACCCTCCACGCGTGACCCTGTCCTGGGATTCACCTCCTGGGGGACCCCCCTCTTCACAACAGGGACCCCCCTTGTTAATCCAGGACGGCATTTACAATACAAGCACCAGCCTGCAGGTTGAACAGTCTCGCTGGGACGAAGACTTTGAGGTTGCGTGTGTGCTGAAGCCGAGGCTAAACGACGAGACAATCATCGATGACGGTGAAACAGATTTTCTTTTTATTATTTACGATCTTTGATTCTGTACAATTAGATCTGTAAAAAGTTAGCAATGTATTGTTGTTATTTGAAATATATACTGCGATTCATAAAGTGACGCTTTATAATCTGGCGCAATACCAGATTACATTCCGTTAGCAGTGTTTATACGGGGTCCCAGTTAAGGAAGGTTTGACAGCTACCGAAATATTTTAGACGCTGAGCCATAATTTACAGGGAAAGAGGGACAGAAATGTTATGAGAATAGAATTAACCAATGCAATACTGCTAACTGACAAATACTCAAAATTACTTCAGCGAGTTCAGAGATTAATGAAACTGTTCTAGAGTGTTTAATTAAGTCAAGGATGTAAAAACTCAAAGTTTTTCATGCTGTTTTCAATCTACCAGAGATTTGATTTTAGAACCATTCTGCACTATTTTATATTCGCTCAGGTAACCATGGCAAATGGTATTACTGCTCCCTGATTGGACTCGTGTTCGTGGTGCCTCTGGTGGCATGCGGTCTGAAACGCTGGTGCAGAAAACCCCAACACCTGCCAGGTAATTGCTTGTTTGGGGTGTTTATTTTTTATTTTAAATGGCGCGTGTGGTTCAATAAGAACAAGACTGATCTTACTTTAAACTTTGTAATAAATAAACACCTCTGTCTTTTAAAGCAGATCAGAAAACCCATAGAAGAAACGACAATGGAGATGGGAAGGTAAGGGGAGATCTACTACAGTATAAAATAGAAATCTATACATGTTTCTAAAATATATGTTTATTGTAACCACAATTACAAGTAGATATCTAGAATAAGAAGACTTTTTAATATTTATGCATACACAATCAATAATGCCATCTCAGTAGTTTATTGATATGTTACACTCAATCGATAATGCATCTCTGAATGTGCTATAAACCATATGTGTTATAAGAATATGTTACTATTCGTTTTGAAAGAACTGTATTGTTTCTAAAGTTATTTTAAGCTAAGGCATTCCAAATACGTTGTTATACTTGTTTTTTAACACGCCATATAATACATCCATTACACGTGACTGTATTAAACTATCTATAACCATTGTGCACGCAAACCGCTCAATTCAGAAATAATAAAATAAACTTCATGCATTCAAAGTCGTTGAATGTATTCGGTTTCTTTTAGTATTTCTATAAACTGCTATTTCATGTTAATAATCGTTAAAAGCCTGCGATACATTTCTGAATTTCTGTGATTTATATCAGCTCCATTCCTGATAAAGTTTTAATTTGTTGGCCTATTATATATCATTTTATATAAGAAGAATGTATTAATTTACCTATCTATGCATGCATGCATTTATTTATTTCCAGTCACAGTGTGGAGATGACCTACATTACACTACCATCCAGTACAAAAAACAAAAAGATAGGAAACCGCAAAGTAACTCAAAGCAGGAGCGAGGTGATGGGGAGATTGTTTACTCGCCTGTCAGGATGCGGGGCGGAAATGATCAGGTCAGTGAAAGCATCGTGTACGCAGCGCTGGAGCTGCAGAGCAGAGCCCCCACCAGAGCTGTGGCTGACCGCGACCGTTCCACTGAGTACGCTGCTGTAAAGCGCTGAGGCGCACACGGGACCCCGTTTCGAACAACAAAGCGATGCAGCCCTTCACACTTCAGAGACTAAAAGAAGCCAAGCCAAACAAATATTTCCACCCTGACGTCATCAGCAGCCCTGAATTGCCACTCGTTTCTTTTAGTTTTACTGACATGCTATTGAATGCACTTTCATCTAGAGCGCATTCTTCTGTGTGTTGCTTTTAGTGATGTCCGATATGGATTGTATCTTGTGATGTAACCCACTTGCTTTAGTTTGGTATTTTATTCAGAAAAACTAATTTTTACATTTCTTTATAAAGTTATAACTTTATAAATGCAACTCTTTCATAATCTGTATCATTATAAAAGCATGGTATCTTAGCCATTCTTCTCAATCTCTTCTAAAGTTCACTATTATCTATAAATGGAAACTTCTAGACTCTTCATTAGCAAGTCAATGCAGACAATCTGATTGAAACCCAAAGTGACGAAACTGGTATTAAAAACTATGTAAAGATATGCAGGCCTGTCTAATCGTTTTCTCTGACTCTTTCAAAGTGACATAAACGAGTGTGAAGAGATGAGAAGCAGATACATGAAGGAGACCAAACCGGCACACGCAATCCATCTGTTTAATACAGAAGTGATAATACAGCTGAACGCAGATTTCCTTCTGACACTAAATAGCTAGAGAGCACAGGTCATGTAAGCTTTCCTGGTCAATGTTTTACCTGGAAAGTAAAATAAGAAAATGAATACATATTTGCAATGTTACTGTGTGTGTGTGTATATATATATATATATATATATATATATATATATATATATATATATATATATATATGAGAGAGACTACTCTCTTCTCTCTCTCTCCTCTCTCTATACATGTTTTCATTTATCATTTACGTCTATATATAAACAAAATTACAAATCTTCATCTACCACTCAAGTCGAAATCCAGAAGGTAAGGTCAGTGACAGTGTACATATGATCTGCAATATATTATATATATATATATATTATAGATATATACTATATATATATAGATATATTTCGAGTTATTTACTGTTTAGAACTCCACAAGTCTATGTAAGATGTGATGACATAAGATTATATATATTATATATATATATATATATATATATATATATATATATATATATATATATATATCTAATATATATAGGGGGGGATTATATATATACTATATAAAACTGTACTTGAATTGACATGAAAAACTGTAATTGATACTGAACTAGGATGACAATAGTGGCAGCTGCTATTAGTCCCATTATTATAATTACTATAGTTTTCATTGTAGCTGAAATAAAAGAAAATGAGACAGAAAAAATACTTTAGTATCTGTACATTCTCCAGTCTTAAATGCATGCATTAAAAAGTAAGGGACCAGTGATAAATGCACCGTTACACACATTTCCAACACACAATATGTGTTTGCTGTCCTGGTAGTCACCATTACAAAACAAAGAGCATTTGTCCTGTCCAGCTGCTCTGCAGGGATTCACAACACTTGTCAAAAGGTTCTGTAGCTCATGCTGATCACAAGGATCTCGTAAATCATCAGTTCTTTGAGCTGAACCCTTTATTCTAACCTGGCTGGTTTTGTTCTTGTGAAATATGGTATCTTGGTCACATTTACATTTTTTGTTCCAGAAGAGGGAGCCAAAAAATCAGATGCATTTGTTGAGTCACTTCCCAAGTGAGTGCGCTCCTGTATATAAAGCATCTATCTAGCTAGACTGCATTAGATTACAGTAACTGATGCATTACAGTCACCAGGGTAGATAGAGGCTGATGAGTACCTTGGACCATCTGCAGTGAAAGGGATTGATCATGAATGTATCCCTTAATGTGACTTGGTTAGAAAAAAACTCACAAGCAATCAGTACCAGTGTTAATGAAGAATATAGAAACACAAGATCTCTGCTTGTCCAGTTCCTAGGAGTTGCTAATTGATCTCAAAACTTTTCTCAAGTCGGTCCTAAAGGATCCATGTGATATATGATTCATCATCAATAACATGACTAGGCTGCCCATTCCAGCCAGACAGGCAGTACTTACAGTTTACAATTAATGGCACTACCAGAGATACACTTCTTCCAATCTCATTGATGGATTCACAGTAGTACTCTCCACTATCATGGAGGCTTATGTTTTCAAAGATGAGACTCTGTTCAGGACCTGACTTCACCACATGGTTTCTACTCGTCTTAAACCAGGTGTAGCTGCTGACTGGTGGGTTTGCATTGCTGCTGCAGGTCAGAGTCACTGGACTCCCAGGCACTATTTCACCAGGAGGACTGACTGAGACCGAGGTGTTCCTTGGAAGGTCTGGAAGTCAGCAGAGAATGAGCAGATCTTTATGAAAAGCTGAGGGAACATGAATGCAATTTGTGGCTTGGAACTTGGTTTCAGGAGACTAGGTTTTATGCCACTGCATGGCACACCAGGGGAGACTAGGGGTTTGATACAGCAAAGCTGCCTCACACTTGGTCTCCCAGTTTCTTGGAACCAGTTTCAATCTGTGATTCCTGAAAAAGTGTCTTTGTATTGAAAGTAGATAATACTGTTCATTAAAATAGATCAGTCCTTGTTCACTATACTCACATTTCACATTCAACTTGAATGCTTTAGATTTGATATTGCTGTTCTCATGTGTAGCACAGTAATAGTTTCCAGAATGTTTAGAAGAAACATTGAACTGAAGTTTGTTTGATGTTGTGTTCCGGATTGGTTGTTCCTCCCTGTACCAGACAAAGCTACTCTCACTCAGGGGGCAGCGGTCAAAGCCACAGGTCAGAGAAACAAAAGATCCTTCTTTCACAGTATTATATAGAACTGGAGGGTCCAGGATAACCTTTGGCTCTTCATGAAATAAAAAGGCATGTTAGTTAATAAACAAACACCAGAAAATCTGTATGTGTGTGTGTGTGTGTGTGTGTGTGTGTGTGTGTGTGTTTGTTTGTGTGTGTGTGTGTTTGTTTGTGTGTGTGTGTGTGTGTTTGTTTGTGTGTGTGTGTGTGTGTGTGTGTGTGTGTGTGTGTGTGTGTGTGTGTGTGTGTGTGTGTGTGTGTGTGTGTGTGTGTGTGTGTGTGTGTGTGTGTGTGTGTGTGTCTGGTTTGTGTTGTGTGTGTGTGTTGTGTGATGTGTGTGTGTGTGTGTGTGTGTGTGTGTGTGTGTGTGTGTGTGTGTGTTTGTGTGTGTGTGTGTGTGTGTGTCTATGTGTGTGTGTGTGTTTGTTTGTTTGTGTGTGTCTATGTGTGTGTGTGTGTCTATGTGTGTGTGTGTGTTTGTGTGTGTGTGTGTGTGTGTTACAAAGCTGTTCAATGATGATTAAAATACAAGTAAAACAAGTGGTGCCATCAGTACCTGTGTGCTGCTAGAACTCACCAGTTACAGAAAGGTCCACTCCAGGAGTGCCAGTAAATTTAGTTTGAGGGGGATGTGTTTCAAATCTAAAATAATATCTTCCAGTGTCACTGCTTTGCAGATCCCGCATCTTTAACCTGCAGTTCCTGACTTTGTTCCCCAGATACTCTGTCCGGTGTTTGAATGGAGGACTCACAAGGCTCTCAGTACTATGGTACACATATATGGATGAATCAGTAGATATGGGACCAGTGTCAGGCAACCAAAACCACTTGACAGTTTGGATAGTTACTTCTGTGTTCCCACTGTGCTCGGGATAATAATATGAGCACGGCATGACCACAGAGCTTCCTCTCAATGCACAGATCTGATCACAGGAGTAATGGACTTTAAACTCCAACTCCTGAACAGCTGGAAAAGATCAAGCAATCAGATAGGGTTTTAAATGTCACAGCTATCAAGTACTGCACACACATTTCTGATCCATGGAGAAAGATGGTGTAGTATTGCGTTAGCGTGCAAGGCAAAGCCACTAGGTGGAGCTAAACTGACAGATATGTAGAGATTAAGCAGCGAGTTTATGGGTAAGAAAGAGGAAAGCTAATTAATACAGAGATGGCTACAAGCTGAGTGAACCCAGACCGAGTGTGCTGTTTAAGGGTGTTTACTGATATTGAACGATAGGAAGGTTAAAGCGTAAGCAGTGTGATTAGGAAAAGACATATCAGGTTATACATCCCCACGTGTTGCTGCAACTGTTTAATTAACGTGGACGTAATTTGTCTTTTTACTCTCAACATCCTGAGAACATTTTACACCTTTAACTTTAAAATCTGTTTCAAGCTCTTTTCAAAGGGGCAGCTCCAGTGCACTGAGGTTTGAGATCGGTCCTCTAAACCACTGCAGGAAGAGCGATTAAATAAAATAAAAGAAACACAACAACAAGTGCTCTGGCTTTTCTGTTCTGTGCCACATCATGGATCGTTATTGCTGTGTGACCTGTTTGACAATGTGAGCAATAACCCTCACACTGTCAGTGCACTGGAACGGACATTTTAAAAAGAGCTTCAAAACCGAGTTTAAAGTTATACATGTAAAAAGTTGTCAGGATGACAATAAAAGCATGATTACAGGTATGTTATTTAAACAGCAACATGTGGGGACAGGTAACGCGATATGTTTCGGAACCTTTAAAACTACAGAGGGTAAACAACAACAACAACAACAACAATAATAATAATAATAATAAATAATAATAATAATAATAATAATAATACATTCTTACCTGGCACAACAAGAAGAGCTGTCATTGAAATGAAGAACATTCCTTTGACCAACATAGCTGCTAGTTCTGTTTTTCGGTTTTTGTTTTTTAGTCTTCAAACATAAGCAAACTCACAAGAGCTGCAAATAAGGAAATAAAAATGTCATATCATCTTTTACATAACGAATGTATTAACAGAACATTAGATAATGAACATTTACTGTTAAATATTATTAAAACTCAGATTATAAGTTTGCTCCGAACACATGTTTGTGTTTAACTGAGTGTATATCTTATTGCACAACACCACACTCATCATAAGACAAGTGAACTCAACCCGACTGCCCTTTAGTCTGCATTGCCTTTAGGTGCTGCAGTTTAAAAATCAAGACCAATGCATTTGGAAGAAGTCTCGTTCTTGTTTAAAACAATCTGCAATCCTAAATTAATTCTTGTTGGTTTGCAAGCAAATGACATTATCAGTGGAGATGTGAGAGAGGCAATCTGTGCCATGTTGCAAAGAACAACAATAACTTCAAAAAATCAATACACATTGTGAACGCGTCCCGTTCACCTAGTCGAGACGTGCGTCACATTGGCCTCTCCATTCATTAATGTGTCGCATTATTTGTTGTTCAAATAATATATAACTCACCTGTTACTTCGATCTTAATTAAAATCCACAATTTCAGGATATAATATCATTCATTACTGACAGATCTCTACAGAAAGGCTAATCAGAACTGTTTCAAAGCAGTGGAGCAATAACTGGGGCTACAGTGCTGAACCGCACGTTCCGACCGCAGTGACGCGATATCATTCGTCACAATTAGCAGCACAATAGTTCAATAGTTTGGTTCGAATGCCGTTAACTAACCAGCCATTACGTCTTTTGCATGCTAGAGGGCGCTAAGTCGTTAGAAACTGTAAAGCTATGTACAGCAACATTGTAAAACCCGCCCAGATTTTTTTTACTATCCAGGAATCGCTTTTGAACTGTTAACCAGGCAATTGTGCCGTCATCTTTTACTAAATTCCAGTTGTGCAATTCTCATAGTTTTAATATGTAAGAGGCTGCAAAAGCATGAACACTTTAAACAGACGTCGAGGGGTTTGGTGATTGTGTTTCCATGCGATTAATATCATGTACCCCCTGAATTATAAATACAGTTGTATTGAGATCAGTCTGATGATACAGTGATTGTTGAAATGACAGGATATGGCGGAAAGGAGGCATCAGTTTCCAAAGACATTGATCAGTCCTGTGGATATTGCATCGCTGTTTGTTGGATTTCACTATTACTCATTTCCAAAGTCTGTATGTTTGAAGTGATATTTAGACACGTTTTCTTCTTCTCCAGATAGACTAGTTTGAAATCACTGCCAAGCTGTTCAAGACAAAACAGTCAGACAAACGCATGTAGCGGTAGGACACTAGGAGCACGCAGAATGCTGGCTCCATGTCTGTGCAATGAGGAGCTAATGCACGAGCCATATCCCCCCAGTCAACACCTACCACAAGTAGAGGAACACAAAACACCAGCTTGGAACTTAAAAGGCCAACCACAGGCAATAAGAAGTGCTCCAGAAACACACCAGCTATTTCACACAACCCGCCTTCTGCAGCAAGACCTCAATCTGCGCAAGCAACAGTTAGCCAACAAAAGCTCAAGTGAGAGCCAGGAGGGGTATGGGGGCTGTGGGAGCAAAGAGGTCAAGCCCTTAACCCCGCCAAAATGACCCTGGATCTGCGGTGGGGCAAGGCTGTCTTCTGGAGTGGAATTATATGATGGACGCCATCCAAGAGGCTTGACTGCAAGAACTGCATGCAATCTTCCAAGTGCTGGAGAGTGGAGCAAAAACAGAGTGCCTTCCTGGGTGCCATTGCTAGCAAGCAGAATGAAGAGCTAGAGATGCGGCAGGCTCTTGTCCAGGCTATTGGGAGCATAGGAACCATGATGAACAGGTACTTTGACCCTCTAATACAGAACTTTTAACTCTACCTCAACTCCTCTGGAAAAGCTTGTTCCGCAAGCATGGATTCCCCAGCACAAGAAGCCAGCCACGTATCTCCCAGTGTCCTTCCACCCCCCAGTGACACAATCCCAGTTGTCAGGGAGAGGACGTTTTGAAAACTTCCAACTGATGCAATCAAGTGCCTTCATACTGTACATCAGTTTTAATAATGACAGTCCAGGCTTATACATCTGTAGGCAGAGGACATTTTCCAGGACAATTCTCCACACACCAGGGGCAAAGCGCTGTCCTTTCTTCCCAAACTCACAAATATGCTTTCCCTACCTTCTGAAGTTCTAGGGGGTTGCATTGCAGGGTTGTATCCATACACAGCCCTTGCTCCTATCCTGTGAAATACTGATTTAAAGATCATATACCAATACTGAATAGATGGCTTTATATTTCAGCATGGTTTAATTTAGGCTACATTTCACAAAAAAAAAGCTGATTTGGGAACCCAGTATTTTAGTTCCAGAAGTTTAATTAGATCCAGTTAAATATTCCGGTACAGTACATACAGTGCAGTATTTTACCAGTTTCATAGTCGCGCACTACTATAGTAAAGCTGTTTTTCCATTCTTCCACAAGGTGTCACTGTGGGACCAGGTATTCCTATTAATTCAAGTAAAATAGTGAATGAGCTGAATTCAGCAAAACAGATGATATTAGTCTAAATAATTACTTCCACTTCCAACATCCCAATTCTGAAACTATCCCAAAACAAACATTAATTTAGTGCCAACAAAGAATAATTAAAATGCATAAACATAATGTACTGTAAGAAGTGTAATCAATAGCACTGTGCCATGCTTTCACAATGTACTGTAGTGCAATCACTAGCACTGTGTCATGCTTTCAAAATGTACTGTAATTCAATCGCTAACACTATGCCATGCTTTCACAATGTACTGTAATGCAGTCACTAACACTGTGCCATGCTTTCACAGTGTACTGTAGTGCAATCATTAACACTGTGCCATGCTTTCACAGTGTACTGTAATGCAATCACTAACACTGTGCCATGCTTTCACAATGTACTGTAGTGCAATCACTAGCACTGTGCCATGCTTTCAACTGCCTATTCCCAGATTATCAACTCCAATGCTCAGATAGTCCATGATATTGAAGCTGCCCTTCAAAAGAATATAACATAAGATTTCCCAGGGGGGAAGTGGTATGCTGTAGCATCGCATATTGATCCTGCCCAATTCTCTGCATACACTGAAGTCTAGCCATTTACCTCTGCCCATATTGTAAACTGTCATATTATTATAATAGAAGATGATGATGGAGTCCTAGCCAAGGCTTTATAATATAACTTCATGCTTATTATCAGCATTAACGCCATTATGACATGCCCCCCTTATATTATCCAGTGGATAAAGAGTATTATTTTATTAGTAGTGTTATTAGTGGTTTTTCAAAGCATGACACAGCAGCAAAATAAAGTATTTCTTCTTTATCAATTTACCGTATGACTCTTTGTGTTCCAGATCAAATGTTAAGCAACATGTGAAATAACACTATTAGTGGGCTAGTTGTCAACATATATTTCCATGTACACTTGAAGTGGTTCGCTTTACGCTTTGACGTGATCTGTAGGTGACCGCAGTGAATACAATGAAGGGCCCCCGGTTATCCCAGGTAGACTGTGTTTTCTGGAGAACGGGGGGAGGGGGCTCTTTCATCTGTCGGCGGTGGTGATTGAATTACGTCAGCCTCTCTGTCTCTTGTTTGCTTTTTCGGGTCAAAGCGAATCACAAACAGACCTTTACCAGAAGGTGATGAATCCTGCTTCCTTGGACGCTAAGTACATTAAAATAAAGAGTAAAATATATTGAGTGCTTTAGCCGGTCACTTTTTCAGAGAGTTTAAAGGTGTTTTTCTGAAGAACAAAGAAACAACCTGCTGCCAGCTCACCTTGTGAAGTCGTCTCTCTCACTCGTAAGGGAGCGCTCAGTTAGGAGAAATAACTAACCACTTCGATTGTACCTTAGCCCGTTATTTATTGAGCAGTTCTGGCTGCGCTGGCTGGCTGTCTGGCAGGTACTTTGTATTGGAGGTGGATTTCTTAACATCTTCTGTTTTTGAACTTTTACACTAAATTTAGCTACGTTTTGGGCTGAAGTTGAATTCTAATCCCCGAGGTGAGTAAAACAGTCTCTTCTATTTAAAAAAAGAAAAGGTTAGAAGAATGTTTAGATGGTTGTTTTAATAGCGCGATTTAAAAAGAAATGTATAAAAACTAACAAAGGAATACATAGACATAATTTTAATACTTAACCCATGTATTCATTTGTTATATTGAAATTGCAGCATTTAGTATTTTTACAATGTTTTAATTATTATTATTGTTTTACAGGTTTGGAAAAAGTCACATAAAAAATAACAAAATCCAGAACTTGGCAGAAAAAAGCATCAGTCTTTTCCATGGGATACTAAGTCCAGTCCTTTGGGTGGATTATTAACTATTGAGACATGCAAGAGAAACAGGGTGAGTGCAACAGAATGGTCTCACAGCATCACATCGGCTCTTTTTAGTTAAACATTAACAGAATTTAACTTGGGCAAGCGAATAGCACACAGTGTACAGACTGCACTTGAATTCATAAGATTCGAGTACCGGTTGATGGGTAACCACCTCGGTTCAGTTTGAATGGCGTTCAGGTTTGCTTTGTTTTTGTTGTTGTGGAGTCCAAGCAGGTGATATTGCTGGATATGTTTCACCTGTGTGTGTTCTGGTTCAGCTGTGTGTTCTTGACTTTCTTCTCTTCAGCTTCATTCATTCCCGAGGGGGGTGCATTCCTCCAACATGTCACGGTCTGTTGGCCACGCCCAGCAGCATCACACTTTGAGATTGTGAGGGTGCGAGAACAGGCTGATCCTGTAGCTTTCTATTCCCAGTCTCCATGTCGGCTCTTGCTGACTTGTGTTCTGTAAAGTTGTATAAACCAGATCCACTCTTAAAAGGATGTTAGTTCAGGGATGGAAATTAAAACTCCAACTGCACAGCAGTTTGATCCATTCCTGGTTTCACTGTGAGTTTAATAAGACATGCCTCAGCTGGTCTGTTCTACAACTGGTGGCTCTCTGCTTTCTTCTGAGTTCTGCAGAGCTGCAGCCCCTCCTTCCTCACTGAAACAATTGAGACTTGTGTTCCCTCTCAAGCTTCCTGGCATTGCACTCTGCTTGTTGAGAGTCAATCTTCAATCACTTGGAAAGGAGCCCTTGAAACTCCTTAATGTGAACACCCCCCCCCCCACCCCACACACACACATATATATATAATTAGTAATAGCATTTTACTGTGCTTTTATATTACTACACCTGCAGATGTTCTTTGCAGAAGATTCCTAAAGGGTTAATGGGGTAAAAGAAAATGCAAATAACATAGGCAAAAAAAATGTTTATTATAAATAATATTTTAAAAAGCACAACAAAGTGCTTGGATATATAGTGAATTTAAATCAAGGGAAGTAAAGTTAAAACTTTACAATGTATTCGTAAGACCTCATTTAGAATATTGTGTTCAGTTCTGGTCACCTCACTACAAAAAGGCATTGCTGTTCTAGAAAGAGTGAAAAGAAGAGCAACCAGAGTTATTCTGGGTTTAAAAGGCATGTCATATGCAGACAGGCTAAAATACTTGAATCTATTCAGTCTTGAACAAAGAAGACGACGCAGCGATCTGATTCAAGCATTCAAAATCCTAAAAGGTATTGACAATGTTGACCCAAGGACTTTTTCTACCTGAAAAAAGAAAGAAGGACCAGAGGTCACAAATGGAGACTAGACAAAGGGGCATTCAGAACAGAAAATAGGAGGCACTTTTTTACAGAAAGAATTATGAGGGTCTGGAACCAGCTCCCCGATAATGTTGTTGAACCCTAGGATCCTTCCAGAAGCTGCTTGATGAGATTCTGTGATCAATAAGCTACTAACAACCAAACAAGCAAGATGGTCTGAATGGCCTCCTCTCGTTTGTAAACTTTCTTATGTTCTAATAGGCGTAAGGGGATAGGGGATGTGATGAGCTATAAAATGCAGACTGTGAAAGTTCTCCATTTCATTATAAACCCTGATCTATACATTATTTAAAGAAAGTCTATTTTGAAAACCTAATAAGGTTTTTTTTGTTAATTAAACCGTTCATGAGACCAGTCTAGAAAGAATCAAGTCTTTTAACACACTTACAATAACTTGTGAGTTGCAGCTTTGTGATGAGGGGCCAGTCACGGTGTTACTGTATATCTTGAAAAGTATACAAAGTGTGATGTGCAGCGAAAATCTCTTCGATATGTTTAGCTTTATTCTGCAGTTGGTTTATGACCCAAGAAATGCATTGTTTTGTAGGAAATGCACCAGTTGTTACAAAACTGGTAGGAAAGAACTTCCTTGATCTTCAGAATCAAGAACATTTAAGATGTGATCAGAAGTGCAAATCATATGGTCTGCTGCTGTCAATCACCTTATCTGCAGGTGTCAATCTCCTGGGTGCCTTGATCTGTTATTGATTGAGTGCAGCAGAGTTCCCAGTGTGTAGGAGTATTGTTTAGATTGTGAAAATATAGGTCCAATGGAGATGTCTTATTGAGACTGGAGAATACATCACTTTAATGTATTTATTAGAATTTCAGTCAGCAGGAAAATTGCTTGAAGTAGGTGGTATTGCGGGGGGGTGGGGGGTGGGGGTCAGACCACTATACATGCCTCCAGTAATAAGATTTTAAATGAAAACGCATTTGTACCCAAGCGCCAGGTCGTGCTTGTTCCAACCTTGCTATCTGTGTGACATCCTTGCTAATGTGATAACCTAGTTTGGGATATCGTGTTAATATTTAACTGTTTAGACGTGTCATTAACGGGAAATGTTTTTTTTTTCCTTCTGTGGTAGCGTTTATGCATTTGTGTGTGTGTTTGTTATATATGTATTCTTTGCCAAGTAACGTGACCTTATGCCAATGTAATTATATAGGCCACCAGCTGTTTAGTTTGTCTAATTAACAGCAGGGGGTAGGGGTAGTGTGAATCTCAATGAGGACCTTCCCTATGAATATTTCATAAGAAATAATGTAGTTAGATGTTTTTCTTTTGTTCTCTTCCAGACAGCCCCAAATTGAGCTGCCTGTCTCCCATGAAAATAACCATCCTCACACTCTGCACCCTGGTGTTTATAGGGGGGATCGGCGCAGCTTCCTGGGCCATCGGTAAGAAATTCTCATTACTGCCTGAGGAGCTGAGAAGGGGTGGGTTGCTATTCACTACAGTTAGCTTTTCAAGTGAGCAGAGACAGGGGTGGGTTGCTTCTCTCTATAATCAAACTTGTTGTTGTTTATTAAATCAGCTTGTTTTTTTAGATGATAATATATTTTTGTAAAATGGTCTGTTATAGGATACCTTTATTTAGATTTGGAATGCTTCTAAATATAACAATTCTAACATTTGTTTTTGTTTCAGTTGCTTATTTATTCAAGGCTGAAGATCCAGGCTTATATGATGGTAGGTGTGTTTTATTTAGGTGTGTTAATCTCTCTCCTTCTGGGAATTACTATGTCAGTTTTAGCTGTACAGTGCAGTACAGAGAATTCTAAATTCAGTGTAAGCGTTGCCTTTTGTGCGCTTCTGTTTATGCTGTGGGTCTCAGATACAGTTTTGAATGAAGCACTAGCTATAGAAAAGCTGTGCAGGTTTGCAATTCTCTTTAATCCATGTCCCTTTTCATCCTAGTTCAAGGCTTGGAAAGTGTAACTCTCTCCTCTCTCTCCAGTCCAGATTAACTCAGCAGACTTGCGCCTGTCTGTGTTTGACCGCAGCGAGGGGAAGTGGAGGTTTGTCTGCTCTTCCAGCTCCAACGAGCTTGTTGCCGAGATCAGCTGTGAGGAGATGGGATTTGTCAGGTATTATTCATACAGGACTGTCATGTATTCCCCTGAAGTATTCCTCTGCATTCTCCAGTTAAACCAAGGTTTTTCTTGAGTTCACATCACCTGGTGTGGTAGAACATAACTTTTTACAAACAGCAGCCACTTTCTCTGCCTCCTCGTGAGAATCTCTGTATACTGTTTGTTCCATCTTCACAGATCGCTCTCCTATTCTGAACGCCCTAGCAGTATGGTGGCGGAGAATGGCTCCGCTGGATTTTTCTGTGTCGACGAGAAGCAGCTTCAATATGGCAGGACGATTCAGGAAGTCCTATCAGCCTGGTAAGAGCTATGTTCCCACTGCATTGCTGCGCATTAGTGTTTCTGCTGCATTACTGCACATTAGTGTTTCCACTTCATTCCAATGTTGATTTCTCAGTTGTGTTCTGGGTATGTTGTGTATCAGTTTAAAAACATTTGAATTCCCCAAAAATCTCACAATGTGCACAGTGTGGATCCGGATCTGTAAAATGTGTGAGTTTCCTTTTGGAAGCGTATATGACTTCAAAGACACAGTCGTATATTGATCATAGATATAACAATGGTCTTATTGGATAACATTTTTTAGAATTGTAAAAACAAGCAAATAAGCCTCATTGTTTGGCCTGTCTGAAAAGCAGATTAATTTGTATAATAACTACAGATGTAGCAATACATGTATTTTTTTTGGACAAGCTGCAAGACCCAGTCTGCTGCAGTCATCCATTGCCTTGACCTTGACCTTTGACCCAGCAGCCTGGCTGCCCGCCTGTGGGTTCGGTGTGTGGGTCCTGTTTGTTCACGGTCCTGATTAGCGCTGTCCGGTTTTAACAGCGTGTGTTATCGTTGGACCTCCAGACTTGTTTGTTCTCTCCCTGTGCTGTTGTACTTTGGTCTCAGTAAACACATTGCCTGCTGAATTTATTTTAGGAATCATTAAGGGATCATTCTCCAGTCACCAGTGTGTCGACAGCCAGATTAAATGACACTTAGGCTCGATAAACTCAGCAAGCACAAAGTCTGACCCCTTTGTCTCTGAAAGGAAGAAAATATTTTAAAAAGAAAGCTGCAAATGTATTAACTTTGCCTACCTGATGTGTGTTTCATGCCTATTTGAGAATATCAGGTTGTTTTTTAGGGGGCAAACTTGGTTTGAGGTTAAAAGGGCAACACTCAGATGGTTTGTTTACTTTTCCTTTGTCTATTTATTTGTTGTGTAACAACGTGTGTCACCCTAACATGTCGGAGGTTCTCCTGCCAAATCTCATGTGTCAGCCCCAGCCCTACAGGAATCTGTCAGCTCGTATCTGCATGTACAGGACAGGACTGGTTAAACCTAACTAACCCTAACCCTAACCCTAACCCTAACCCTAATCGCTTTGTGCTTCTGTTTTCTGCAGTGACTGTGAGAGCGGCAGGGTTCTGAGTGTCAGCTGTCAAGGTAAGCAAATCCACTCAAGTTGTTCAGATCAAAGTGGAAGAGTTGAACCCGATATAACAGAATGTAGTGTTGTTAGCTCGCTGTACATGGAAATTAAGGGTTCTTATTTCAAGTTTGCTCTTTGCAACAAAATACATGTTGGGAACGTTAATAGTTGCAAATAGTTATATAATGTTGGGATTAACCAGCCATGGATTGGCAGAAAAAACACCCTTTAGTTACTACTTGTCATTTCGTGGAATTCTTTCTGTATTTTCTTTTATGGTTGATAGCACTGGGGAGTCTCCTCTATTTCTTCTTTTTTTTTTAAAATTTGGAATCAGCAAATTTTTGTTTGTTTTCTCACCAATTATTTGTTATTTCAACCGGCACTGACTTGGGAGAGATGAAGACAGACACACACATCCTCTGAAATGTGTGCTGTCAGCCATCCACTTCTTTTCACTCAGCAGGCCCGCCATGCAGCCACCTCAGAGCTACAGCGTCAGAGGAGCACGCAGCTCTGGGCAGCTTACAGGCAGCCCCGATGCTCCTTGCCAGTCTACAGGGTCGCTGGTGTGCAATGAGCCGAGGACACCCTGGCCACCCTAGGCCCTCCCCACATTGGCCAATTGTGCACCGCCCCCTGGGAACTCCTATTCATGGTCGGCAGTGGAATAGCTTGGACTCGAACCTGTGATCTCCAGGCTATAGGGTGCATCCTTCAGTCCTGGATACACCACTCGAGAGCCCCTGACTCCTCCATTTCTAACCCTCGTCTCTCTCCCTAGACTGTGGCCGGCGCAGGCTGCCCGTGGACCGGATCGTGGGAGGGCAGGACGCCAGCCTGGGGAAGTGGCCATGGCAGGCCAGCCTGCGCTACGATGGCAGCCACCTGTGCGGGGGCTCGGTCATCTCTGACCGCTGGATCATCACCGCCGCCCACTGCTTCCCAGAGTACATAGGGCCAGGCTAAGCTAGGGGAAGGGGGCCCAGGTCAAGCTTAGATCTGCTTTATTAGAGCTGAGATGTGTGAACAAGCGCTGCTTGAATATGTATTGATAACTGGCACCACCAAGACTTCATCTGCAGTGGAATCAGAGGCTGGCCATTGATCTTCATTCCTCCTAGATAATGGTTGCTGTTGAGTCATAGCATGGAAGTCAGGAAGATAATTGGTTTGCATGGCATTCAGGGAGATAACCAGTTTGGAGGCTTCCTGTTCATTTTGAGTATTGCTGAAGCTGCCTGCCTGCTTTCTTGTCTCGTCAGGAGGAACAGGGTGACGAGCAGGTGGCAGGTGTTCACCGGCTCCATCTCGCAGGCCTCCTCTGGTGTTTCCATGCCAGTCCAGACCATCATCTACCACTCGGGTTACCAGCCTTTCAAAGACCCAAATATTGATGACAACAGCAACGACATCGCAGTCATCTACCTGGCCACACCCCTGAACTTCTCAGGTAATTATCAGCCTGCTTCACTCAGTGGCAGCCAGCATGTCCAGCAATCAATTGAGCTGAAAGTTGATGCATGATGTACTAAATGAATTAACTGCTAAGTGACTGGTAAATGTATAGTGAATGGCTAAATGTTTAGTAGAGCCAAAATATACGACACCCCCTGCTTCATAATATGCGTTGTCTGTCAAAAACAACATTTGTATATAAACAAATACTACAAGATTGTGTCCATTTATTATACAGAGGTCAATGTTTGCATGACCACACTATAAAATCTGGTAAACTGACAATTGAATTTAAAATATAGAGAAGCCTGGAGTGAGCAGCGCTCAGAATCCCGCACCCTCCTACAACTTACAATTGATAACACAAAAAGAGAAAGAATTTGAAGACACGTGGATAGTTGCCAACCAAGTAGAAAAGAGAGACTCATAGAAATCAAGGCTTCAGGTTTCATGTTAAGCTTCAGAACAAAGACCTTGTTTTACCAGATGTGGAGGCTGCAGAGTTGAATTGGTGCCATCTAGTGGTCAGACCCCAGAATAATGTGGGATTTACACATTGGAATAAAGAGTACATTTAAGCACTGATTTCACCTGAACTCTGACCACTACATATATCGCTGTGATCAGCAGAATGCATTGCAAATGAAATATACTTTCATATCATAGTGCATACTAAAATGTTTATTTTTATTTTATCCTTGCTATAGATTACATTCAGCCAGTCTGCCTCCCTGCCCACAGGCAGTTCCTGGTTGATGGGAAAGTATGTACTGTGACAGGGTGGGGGAACACAAAGTACTATGGTGAGTGTGTCCTTCAGCCTTCCAGACAGGTTCTTACTAACAAGTGTCCCTTAATACAGGCCAATAAATCATTTGAATAAAAACTCAATCAAGGTAAACTGCTTGGCTCTTTATTCTGCCTTTTGGCCAATTATGCCACAGCATTGAGCAGCAGTCTTTCCCTCTACATCATACTGGAAGGTAGACCTGATCTCAAAAAGGGGACAGGCTGAAAGATTGTAGTGCTAGATAGACTTACTATCCATGGGAACATGGTGGGAAGTTCTGAGATCTTCTGATACTGAGGGTATCTGTGCAGGATAGCAGGTGATGCACAAATCAAATAACACAGCATCTCATTGTATCTGCAGGTCAGCCATCTGTTATCCTTCAGGAAGCCAGCGTGCCGGTCATCAGTAACAATGTCTGCAATGGGGATGAGTACTATGGGGACCAGATTAGCAGCTCCATGTTCTGTGCAGGCTTCGCAGACGGAGGCATTGATGCATGCCAGGTGCATACAGCGGGGGGTTATGATTGACAGTGCTCCCCCCTTTGAAACACAGTTGTCCAGAGCCATAGTTAAGAGGCAGTTCAATTTGACTTCTGCCTACTGGTAATGGAATGGCATTACAGGGTAAATCTGTTGGTTGCCTTTGGATCATCTCTCAGATCAAGTCAACAAACTTTTATATAAAGGGTCATTAAGGGTGAAAAATATTCTTTAGGCCAATTTAAGGGCATCATTTGATGGTGTTCCTCAAAATCTTGCTAAAATCTAAATGCACATTTGTCTCAGCTGTCACACTAAATGAATGTCACACTAAATGTGTTGCCACATTGGACGTACTATGTCACAGGTTGTGGGAATCTACTGCCATGATACTATAATTATAGCACTGGGATTTGGATGTATTTTATTGCCATACCTATTTTTCAGCCCCCCCCCCCCCCCCCCCCCCCCCTCTCTCTCTCTCTCTCTCTCTCTCTCTATATATATATATATATATATATATATATATATATATATATATATATATATATAATGTGAATAACATGATTCCTGTATCTCTTTCCCCCCTCTCTCTCCCCTGTCTCTGTCATCGTATCTCTCTCCCCTGTCTTTGTCTCCCTCCCTCCCTCGCTCCCCCTCTCTCTCTCAGGGTGACAGTGGCGGTCCCTTTGTCTGTGAGGACAGTATCTCAAAGACGAGCCGATGGCGCCTCTGCGGGGTGGTGAGCTGGGGTACTGGCTGTGCTCTTCCCCGGAAACCAGGAGTTTACACGAAGGTCAGCCAGTTCCACCAGTGGCTCTCCAATGCCATGCGGGTAAGGCAATCCTTAATGCTGGTTTGAATAAAGTTTACTGCAGACATTTAAAAATGGCAACATTGCATTTGCACCTGCCAGTTCGATTTCAGCAAACTACAACAAATTTGACTATCGCTGTAAATGAACAGTAAGTGCCCTCTGATGTGTAATAATAGAAATTGCATTACTATACAGGAGACTGTCACCAATCCAAACCAATTGTGAGTGGACTCTGTGCAAATGAATGCACTGGGATGTGCTGACCTATACCATTGTAACAATACCTGATCTATTATCAGTAATATTTCAATTCAACAGGGTGTGGAAAAGGAGTTTCTGCAGCTGCTATCAGCATACTTTTCATTATGGTAGCTGGAATGGTGTGAAATGTATTTAATGTATTATACATTGTTTTGTTTTTTTGTTTTTTTTTTCTCTGTATGCATTTCTCTGTAATTAAAGTATTATGGATTTTCTTGTTGCTGCATCTTGTAAAGTGCTTTGTGATGGTGGTCCACTATGAAAGACGCTATATAAAATTGATTGATTGATTGATTGAAATACAGGTACTGTAAACTAGGACTACAAGGGACCAGATTAGTGAGTCCTTTGCAGTCTGAAAGAGACCACAGTTATTTGAATTTATGTTGTGACATTTGTATTTTCTTTCAGACGTACTCTCAGAGCAGTGGAGTGTTTAGCATGGGATAGCACGATGAAACCTGTGGCCACTTCCAGTAAGAAGCTGGAGCTTCGTATATGACTTCAGAATTGAAATGAAGGATTTACAGAGAATCTCAGTCCTCCACGGCCATCTCCATGTTCAGATCTCATGCCTTTTATTAATATTATCACCTTTCTTTTATTTCTATTCATTGTGTGTTTGAGCCATGGTCTGTTCCATCTTCATTTTATCACTGAAGCCCGGTTGCGTGACATACCCTACTGCATGGTCCTTTCCTTATTTTAGAGCACAAAGGAGGAAATATCAGAGCTTTCTCGCTCTATTTCTCACGTTAAGCTCCCTCACAAAGCCCGGGCCTTCAAAAACGCATTGCTTCAGTTCAAACTTGTAGTGTTCAGGTATTCACTAGTATTTACCCTTTTGAGAGCCACTATAAAGAGAACTGCTCTTCCCTCATAAATGTTGAAATGTTACACTCTTGTTGTGGAATCTTTCAATCAAACAGTATAACACATAGATAGCATCTATGTTGAAATGCTGTAGAAGAATGAAAACAGTACATGTTTTTGGCAGGATATCAAACAGTTGCTGCTGTATTGTTTTTATTTTGTTTTCATCTCTAGTTTCAGCAACAATCAATCATTTAGGAGGTACTAAGAACAAGATCTTATGGTTAGTGTTTTAATTAAGGAGGCCATTGATTGCATCTGATTGACTGAAATGATGCATGTGCTTGATAGATAGTTTATTCTGCAAAGGAGATTGAACTGAAATCAGGAGATGTCAGGTTCCTCCACAGACTGGTAGGATTAATATAATTTAGGACAGGTGTGGGAAAGCAAGCTGAGTGGAACCAGTGAGACTTCTTTATAGTGTTAGTTTCTGTTACTAATTCAGCACTGAGTTTTGAAGATTTTTCTAATGATTAGGGAGTTGAATTTAAGGGCTGGGATCAAAGTACAATTGAACTGTGAGATATGTACAGGGATAATTGTTGATAACAATGGATGTTTCTAACATTTCCTTTCTTGATATCCTATCATGTGTGCTCTGCACATTCTCTACAGTTGATTTTGCTTAAACTATTATTTCTAATCCCTTTCTACAGCCACATGTGCTGTTTGTGCAATGAGGGGACGTATTTTAATGATGCACCCCCAATGGGGCTTCAGCTGTGATTCCCACACTTCCCATACTTCCCCAACGTCCTTCAGAACAGCAGCTCTGGAAGTCTTCTTCAGAAGCAGCCCAGTTGATTTGTGGTGTTTCTTCTCTTCTTGCTTCTGCTTACAAACTATAGTAGACACTGATACAAATAACATATGGGATAGAAAACATATATTAAACATACACAGTTATGTAAATGTAGATGATAGTAAGTATCTCTTTTAACTTATTAAATAAGGTAATTTTGAGGTTCACCATTTTTATTGTTATTCTTTTTAATATTTACACAATGCTAGCAGTGTTGCTTGTTTAATTTCTGGGATGAATTCTGGTGCTCATGAAAGGTTCGGGATTGGCTACCTTGCAAGATGCTAGCTAGCCCCCTATCTTTCCTGTGAGAATGTTTAATACGGACTAGATTGGAGGGACCAATTATAAGTTTTAATACAAGTCCTAGATAATGGTAGCTGTGCCTCCAAACCTGTACAATAAAAATACGTTTTTAATTGTTTGTAGAAATACAAAACAAGGCGGGCAAATTTTTTTAAATATAAATAAAAAAATCAACCTCTTACTAGATTCTTAGTGTTCATGGATGACAAAATGTGTTCCATTTTCAATGGTGATCCTTTTCCTGTTTATTTTTTAAATGGTGGCCTCATCTGAGAATGAACTCCAGGCCATCGTCTGTTTGATGCAATAAATATTAGGGCTCTTTTATTACAGGAACACAAATATGAAGTGCCTTGTCTACACAACGCAACATTGTGAGTACAATGTTGCTTTATGACTTGGACCAAACAAAGTTTGCTATGCAATTGATTTATTTTAAAACAAGCCCTAATTAAATGATGGAATGTTATAATGGAGCACATTTTGCACAATGGATGTTGGGTCACTCGACCTTGTTTTTTATTTTGTCATGTAAATATTCTCGATGCTTGATGTTGTGGGATGTGTCTCTGCAAGCCTCTTGTTAGAAAGTTTTATTACACAGTGTGATTTTAATTGTGGACATCATGTACTCTCACTTATTTTTTGTATATTAAATTCATACCAATCGAATTAAATTGTAAACATGAGATGTGTTCTGCATCTTTACTTGCAAGGAAATGGAATGGGATGCAGGGCTGGACTTGGTGTAAAGTATTAAAGTGTAAACAGTATTAATGCATATCTTTACACTCTTGTGTTACATGTGACCATAGTCCTCATGTATCACTGATTCCTCATCCATGGATATTTGGCATGTTTAATAAAGTTTACACTTTGACTAGTCTCTAAGCAAGCCTGAGCAAGGTGGACTTTCTATAATTATGCTAGTATCAAAAAGGGCCTTTGCAAATCTTTAACAAAGAAGAAATTGTGGGTGCACATCCCTAGCAGCCCACAAAGACAGAAACCTTTGATGATGGTCTCATAACGAGAGTATGCATATGATATATAAATATGAAATATTTTTTAGGAATAACATTTTCTGGAAACTTATGGCAATGCAAATCCCTTTATTTGAATGAACCAAAACAAAACATCATTGAAAAATTCAACGATGCAAAAAAGGCAGCCTATTGCCACCACTGAATGATTGGTGATAGGATGAGCAATATGATCACGTTTAAGCAAGACTTTTGCCAAAGAAGTGACATTTAATATAGATCGTACTTTACTCAGGCAATTGTAGCTCATTAATATGGCTTCTTTTAATATGACTTAACCCAGGCTTGAACTCAGGTGGGAGCACATTACCTGTGAATGTTGCAAGGAAACCCAGCAGTACTATCAGCTGTAGTGGATGATAAATTTGTTCAGAGTGAAACTTACAGCACTGGGGAATCACATTGGAATGCACTATCAAGTCAGCAAGTTTATCTCTAAAAATAAAGTTTCGTTGGTGCTGTGAAATGTTATAAAACACACAGCTGTGCCTTTTCCCAGCAGGACATTGGGTGATGAAATCGACCCCTTAGTTTATTAGTTCTAAGTTTTACCTTAAATATTTACTTATACAAGGGCTTCCATTATAACATAACTGGTAAGAAGGTTTACAATGAATGGTAACCAAGGTTTGTTAATCCTGGCAGGGTTTTTTTTAGATATATACAGCTTTTAATACAGTGGATCACATTATTTTAATAAATAGACTGGGGTGAGTTAAAATTCATTGGCTTGGTTTCGGTGTTATCTTCATCAGTGCACACAGTGGCTATATTTCTCATTCTATTACACAAGGGGTTACAGTATGTATGGCATGTGGTTTACTCCCACAAACAAATAGGAACAATTAAAATACAAACAAAACAAGTTACCATCTGGCAGCTGTAAGCAAAATGCAGTCACTTTGTAAGGGAAATGCCCTGGGAAACAGACAACAGCGTGAGCCTATTTGCAAGAAATAATAACATGAAGAGCACAAAATACAAGCTCATATTGGCTCTCATCTGAACTGTGGCAGTCAAAAATATGAGAGGAACCCATCCTGCTTGTCTGGTTCCTCCTCCTTCTGTCACCTCTACATACTGATTGGTCAGCACATGTTGGAGGCTTCCTCTTGTCACATAGCTGGGCTGGGTTTGAATTATTCAGCTCTCCTGCAACTTTCTCTTGGGTGAAATCAAGAACTCTTGTTCTCTCGGCCAAGAAGATTGCTGTTAGCCCCTGACTGGAAGCTAAAAGATGAAGGCAGCACCCCCTTTTCTGGACCGCTGGCTTCCCCTCTGTTCCACTCTGCTTCTCCTCAGCACTGGCAGTGCAGCAGGTAAGAGCAGCAACAATTATTATTCATTTAAACATGTTTTTAAAATAGGTACTCGTACAATTTGTGTCACCATATTCTTCAAAATACTGTAGCTAGTAAGCAATACTGAAACATACGCACTAAAAACATACTTGTTTTCAATTGACTATAACTTATAATAGACTACTAATAAAAAAAAATCTGAATCAGGAAATAGGAGGGATTTTTTTACCCCTGATATTAATTTGTCAATCTGGCTAAGAGGGTACAGAAATAAATGTACTATAAGCTGTAGTGGACCACTTAATTATAATGAATATTGTGGTGCAGTCTGTACATAAATATAAAAAATATAATGCTTTCCCTTTAGTCTCTGGTAGCTGTTTGTAAATTAGTACCACCATTGCATTTGAAGATGGAAATCATTTTCTATTAAGGGACATGTGATGTTAAATTAAAGGGGGTCTGAGAGCACCAAATACCAGACCAGTCATTCTACATTCATTCCTCTGTCCAAATACAGGCCTTTGTGTGCTGTTTATCATTCCCTTGCTTACTCTATCAGAGTTAATTTTGTATGAGCTATTCTGATTAGAGTTTAATCAATTGAATATATTACGAATAATTCTGAGTGTTTCGCAATGAGAAATTTCCAGCTTCAATTTGAATTCTGAGTGCTTCACAGTGAGAAGCATCCAACTTCACTTTGACACTGTTTTATTTGGAGTCACACATGTGGCAAAGTTTCAATAAATTATAAACCAGTTCCAAATATGAAAACTTAAAAATAGAATAACTTCCTTGATTGTTTGGTGTAGAACTGGAAAGATCAGTTTGGTAGTTTTCAGGCAGTGCTAACCAATCATTAGCATAAAAAAAAACAAAATAATCTTCAATAGAATAAAAATGGGGACGAATAAAAATACTGCTTGTGCTAATAAGAGGATATTGACTTTAAAATATTGGTTAGCACTCCATGAAAGAGAGGCTAGTGATAATAACAGTAGTACAAATATGGATAAATGGATTTTAAAATCTTTGAAGGGGTTATTGCATAATATTCTTTGCAGTTTGAAATGCAATGTAGTATCATAGGAATATGATTTGAGTCAGGGTATTGTAGAGTTAACTCAGATAGCCTAACCTATGTTTGTAAAGGCACAAATCAGCCATTTCACTGTCAAATACAGAGTGTCAGTCTGAGAGAGCGACGAGTGAGTCAATGCTAAAGACACGCTGCTGGAGAGGTGAGAAGTTTAAAGCAAATGCGTGTTTTTCCTGCAAGATGCACTTCCTTTGAAAAATTGGGCCTTGTTTTAATTATTGCTGCTTTTTAAAGATAAACACCCAATGTAGCCTTTGAATCCTGATGAAAATTAAACCTGTGTTATGTGAGAAAATATGGTGGTAAATCCTTTGTGTTTAAAATAAGACCCTACCCCCGACATTTAAGAGACAAAACATAAACTAAAGAGCTGTGCTAAACAAAGAGACCAGTTTTATTTGTATATGATTAAATAGGAGACACATTTACTCCTAGAATGTACTACTAGCACCAGAGAGCATGAAGGAGCTCCACTGCCATTCTGGTTTGTTTGGCTGCAGTAATGGTTGAAGTACCCTCAGTGTTGGATACCCATATATAACCTTATTTTGCAAAATAGCAAAATGAAAAACAAATTTAGAAAAGCACATGATCTTTAATTTGACCAGTTTGTTTGTTTTGTTGTTGTTTCCCAGACAGTAGCTTCTTGAACAGCCCACAGAACATGACTATAGCGAGGGGCACCACGGCTCTTTTCACTTGTGCTGTGCAGGCTTCCCAGATAAAGAATGACTCATTGGCTATTGGGTTCAAAAGCAAGAATGCTGGAAACTACAACATGTTGAAGTGCCGGGGTGGCACTAAAGATATAACGATGGTGTCTAACGTTGAAGGCAGATGCAAGGAAAATGGTGGGACACTGGAGGCCAGTTGGAGAATCCCAATTGTTCTGATGTCTGATAACGAGACCATGGTGATCTGCGATGCCCCTGACATGAAACGCGCTACAGCCTACCTTGTTGTATACGGTAGGGTTATTACCTTTCCTGGGGGCTACTGATTAGAGCTGAGGGACTGGGAGGTACGCAGTGTGGCATAGTGGTTAATGCTTCAGAACAATGTAACCAGCGATAATTGCACAAGTAAAAGCATATTTGATTGCTATGAATACCTGACTGAGACCCTGCCAAGATGTTTCAACTGATTGAACAGAGTTGCTGTATTTTTCACAGATAATAACCACAATCAAACGATCATCGGCTGCGCCATCGGAGGCTTTTTTGGGATTATCATCGTCTTCGGCTTCACTTATTTGGTCTTGAAGAGGTCGGAGAGGTTCCAGAAGTGCCTGAGTGAGTACAGTCTACCTGTTTGAAGAACAAGAGGTAGTTCTTAGAACTTGTGGGTAGAGCTGAGGTAATGCGAAGTGCCACTGCACTGAATATGTGACAAGACCTTCTTTTTCTTCCTCTTTAGAAGGGAAACCTGTTGATGATGAAACCACAACTACATACACCATGTAAGTGACAGAGGGTTTATTCTTATTTTCACATTAATCACTTCCACACTTCAACCTTGCAAACTAATCACATTGAACCAGTGGTATCTGACATTCCCTTTACGCCATGTTCCCTGGGATGCTCTCTTTTTGTTCATTTCCATTTATACAAATCCAGGCATGGAAGATGCAGTAAGGGGGCCGGCTGGAAACTATTGACCTCCTGACAACATGAAGCAGCAGCATAAAGAATACAAACTTTGCATGCACTTGACACATTGTATCATTTTTTGTTTTGCATCTTGAGCATGAAATGAACAATAATTATCTCTGCACTTTCCATTCTAGAATCTTCAATGGCAACTTGTTTAAACAATAAAACAGAATTTATTGCAGTGCTTTGTCAAACCATAGTTAATATTTTTATTTCATTCATATTTCACAGGTGATGTGAAATTCTCTGTATCGAAGAACCTGAATGCGATCTACAAACATTGAATTGAAATAACAAATTGCAAACTGACCATCATACAATGATATGTATGAACCAATTCACAAAGTTTTAAAGAAAGATTTTATGCGTCTTGATCTGCATAGGTTGTATCAATGTAATGTGCCCTCCAGGCGGGCCATCTGTCTCTGAGCAAGCCTGTGTATGGTGGCATTTCTGTAACTATTTAAATTACCACTAGGGGAGCACTTGGGTTTTACATCTGTAATGTCTTCCTCCCTACAAATATGTGAGTGGCTTTAGACTTTATTAAACATGCCAAATACCCAAATGATGTTTATAAGCTGTTGTAGGATAGTAATAAACAGATTTAAAATGTATTGTACACATTTAGAATGTATCTAGTACTGTATTCCTTTAACTCAATAGCTATTTAAATAATATGTTTATTAATAAAGTGAAGTTTGATATTGTAGACTGTTGTTGGCTTTTTTAACACCAGTCAAGACCATTCTTATTGCAGTTGAATAGAGAACTGTAATTTATTTTTAGAATAGACATAGAAGTTATAACTTTGTAAAAGTGACCTCCTGTACCTGCTGTGTTGTGTGTCATATATTATTCATCTTTCTTATAAATTAAAATAATCCACTTTAAACTATAGCTTTTCATAAATAATATATGTCTGGATACTGTTTCCATTAATACAAAATATAATTACAAATCTATCTTCAAGCTCTGTTAACTGGTATTTCCAATAAAGGGTCATAAGAATATTCTTAAATATGTTACTATTAATATTTCCATTATAAGGCAGTGTAGTAGTTAGCACTGATGCCTCACAACATCAGGGTCTTGAGTTCAAATCCAGCGTAGGAGGGTCTGTCTGTGTGTAAGTTCTCCCTGTGTTTGCATGGGTTTTCTCTGGGTACTGCAGTGTTCACAATGCAAATGTTATTGTCAGTAACTTTCCAAGCCTCTGTGAAGGCTAGTTTCCAGGGAATGATGAATAATTCCACATTGGGGAAAAAGACCTAGAATGTATTTTTAAAACCTAACTCTTCACCTCCACCAGGGGGCAGGCTTACCTCAAGCATGTGACTGTTATCTTTTACTTCATTGAGCATTTACCAGAGCAAAGTCTGGGGAACACAATGTGAGCAATTACATTAGCAATAATATCAACTTACCAGTGGATACAAACTGCATATATATATATATATATATATATATATATATATATATATATATATATATATATATATATATATATATATATATATATATCTTCCAACACTGTAACAGGACGCTGTACAATAACCTTGATTAGAGAACAATAAGTCACAGGTTAAGAATGTTCCAATTGACTCCTTCACACACAGAACTAAAGGAATCAGGGGAGAAATGTCACATAATGAAAACACATATCCAGAAGTGTCATTAAACACATATGCATTTAACCAGAGGAGATAGACAATTACCTAATTATTGGTGAAAAGCCCAATTTTACCATTCAGAGCAATTCTCCTTATTTTGTTGTAATACAGCTGTTGTAAACACAGTTATCTATTTCCTCTGAGTAAAATAAAATGTAATTCTCTTTCTCACACAAAACACTGAGGGCAGTTTAATACATGTGCAGAATACACTGAGGGGAGTGCAATACATGTGCAGAATACACTGAGGGGAGTGTAATACAGTTGCAGAGTACACTGAGGGGAGTGTAATACATGTGCAGAATACACTGAGGGGAGTGTAATACATGTGCAGAATACACTGAGGGGAGTGTAATACATGTGCAGAATACACTGAGGGGAGTGTAATACAGTTGCAGAGTACACTGAGGGGAGTGTAATACATGTGCAGAATACACTGAGGGGAGTGTAATACATGTGCAGAATACACTGAGGGGAGTGCAATACATGTGCAGAATACACTGAGGGGAGTGTAATACATGTGCAGAGTACACTGAGGGGAGTGTAATACATGTGCAGAGTACACTGAGGGGAGTGTAATACAGTTGCAGAATACACTGAGGGGAGTGTAATACATGTGCAGAATACACCGAGGGGAGTGTAATATGTGCGTAGAGTACAGGTGTGTAGGAGAGGGCTACTCTATAATGTTGTGGTGTACCTTTACATTAAGTAAAAATACATTTAAAAACTAGCTTTCTGCAATGTAGTGTCTGAATTTTTTTAAATGGGTGTGCTTTCATAAAAGAACAGTGTTAGCCAATGTTTAGACCAAGTTTAGTAAGATTCTGGGAAGGGATCATTTCTTAGGGAGTTTTGGACATTCTCCAGACTATAAATAATCTTTTATTAAAGTCCGTAGGCTCAACTGTAGCAGCTTAGTTCTTTCTTGAAGCCATTAAGATTGTATTCTTTTCAGAAAATGTGTCTTTGCTTTTGTACTTGCTTTGCCTTTTGGCCTAGTTATGTTTTTTTCTTAAAAAAGAGCTGCAGAAATTAAAACTGGAATCTACATGAATAAATTTCCTTGTGTTTAAAAGCCTCTCTTTTATAACAGCTCTTTCTTGGTCAGATGGTTCCCATAGAAACAGGAGGAGTGAAATGTTACAGCAGTTTGCATATTTCAGATATAACACAGACTGCTTGAATTAAACAATGGAGACAACAGCAACCACAACAAGGATGTTGCCTAGCAACGAGCTCTTCCCAGACAATTATAGTGCATTCCACATTGCCAGCAATAACACAGACTCTGAGGGACTCAGAACAGTGAAACTGTTAAGAGCTATTGCATAGTGTTTTCAGCAGTGTCACACTTTAGCATGTAGCCTTCTTACTAAGTTCACAGTAAAGCTTGACATGCATTAACCACTATGATTCTCATCTCAGAGACCTGTGACACCACTATATGTAATAAAATCGAATGACACTTGTTTCAGTCAAGCGCAGAGTGCATTCTACGCTGGTTGCTTCTGAGGTGGTATTTTGGTATCTACGCAGCCCTCTGTGTTTAATGGAAAATGTTTGACCTTGAAAAAGGACATTCAGTAGTTTCCAATGAAATACAGATTTGTAATAGACCGAATTATCTCTCTCTCTCTCAAAAAGGAACTATAATAAAGTAATTTGAAACTACCTGTTCTTTAACAAGATTTGTTTCATTTTGAGTATTCACAGCAATATAACTCCACCTGAGTCTGATACGCTCTTTCAATACATCATCATCTCAGTTACAAGGGTATCCTTGTGGAGGCACGCACAATCCAGATACTGTTATGCAATACTATACAATACATTTACATACACATATAACTAAAAGCTTCAAACTGAGTAAAAAAAAAAGAAATTCAATCCTTGTATTTCTTCATAAACATAGAATGCCTCTATTTTAGTCAGATGGGCATTCCATGCAAAAGCTACTCTGTATGGAAAACCAAGCTTGCTAAAATGTGACTTGCAAAGTTCAAACTGTTTCTGTGATCTAAAAGACCTGGAAATCCCCAGAAAGCCAGTAATAGAGCCTCCTGTTTGACAACCCTGACTAATGCGTGGGTTCAGATAGCCCTTTAGGTTGCAGGGACCAGATCTGCTCATGTGTTTAGCACAAGTGTGGGGTACAGTATCAGGACCATTGTTTAATATTGAGTTGCCACTGGCACTGATATGGTACCATGGCATTGAAAATGAGTTAGCATGGAATGCCAGCAAACCCATATTACACATTATCTAGGTAAAAAAACAATGACTGGATTATAAGAAAATTCTATAATATTCAACCAATATTTTGTTCACAGGGTTTACAATGACATATTGCAAATAATTTTTTTTAAGTGCCCAACTGTTTACCATAAATATGTAATTGAAACATGACTGAACCAGAACAGTTAACTAAACAGACTCAATATATGCATTGTGTCAACATTAACCTTTAAAAGCCACATTAACTCTGAGCAACAATAAATAATGAATTGACTGGCCTCCTTGTTTCATAACAAACAAGATCAGAGGTATACAGACAGACACCGTTCCAGATAAAATTGCCACCAACTTTATTATATACAAAATATCTATTTATTATTGTATCCAGAAACACATCTAGTTTATAATAGTGCCCTTGTACCAGAAGGCTGGATTATTTCACAATTATACAATTTCCACCACATACTGTACAGAAGCAGCCCAGTTAAAATTAAGCTTAAGCTGTGTAATGATAGATTTGGAAAAAGTACCCACAGTGGTTCCAATTATTATTATTATTATTATTATTATTATTATTATTATTATTATTATTATTATTATTATTAATAATAATAATAATAATAATAATAATAATAATAATAATAATAATAATAATAGTAGTCGTAGTAGTATTAATAATATGAAAGTCCTGCTCTAAAAAGTCTAAGATTTGGAAATAAGTCTGTTTGACCTTGAGGTCAATATCATTCAGGCATTCAAAGGCCAGTAGCTACTTTGCACCAAACACTTCCAGATTTACACATGGAAGCATGTTTATTGTGTGGTCCAGGCAGCTTTAATATTATAGACAGCAATTATGTAGGAAAAGTATGTGTCACAAACTGCAAGTCTTTTTACCATTTAGTATCTCAAATTCGTGTAGAATCCTATATAGGTCACAGCCCCTACCCTAATCCTGCCCCCTACCCTACCCTACCCTAGCCCCCATGGGGGATTGGGGTACCCTACCCCACCTCACCCCACCCCCCCCGAAGAACTTCACAAACTATGGTTGTGTTGTTTTATACTAATGATAAATGAAATGACTAACGTGCCTTGCATTATGTCAGAAGTTAGTGCCAACTTTCCTTTAAGACTATTTCCACGGTCTGCCAAAAATGAGTAAATAAAGAGAAAAGAAAAACTCCAGAACCTGGAAGAAGTGAGCCTGTAATAATCCTGCAGTTATAGCTCTTAAAGGGAGAGCAACGAGTCTTCAAAAAAGTATTATTTTACCCACCACTCTCACACTATAGGATACCATACGTGCCTAAGTTCTATTTATAAACCCTAACTTGTTAGCTTATGGAAAGCCATGTCAGCACTTCTTTCAAGAAGCACAAGAATGGCAATATATATTTTTTTGCATGTACCAAGACTAACCTAGACTTCCCATGAAGTGTCAGGCTGTGAAACCCCTACTTACTCAAATGGATATATACAGAAGATTTTGAGCAGAAATGATGCCCAAGAGAAAACTATAGAGCACTCAGGGGTGAATTTCCTAACAGAAATCAGGGCCCTGTGTGTATTGTCATTCCTGGAATGCTGCTGCACATTCCTCCCTAACCCTGCTAAGAGAGCGAATGCTGCCACTCCCCCACCCCCTTCATCACTTCATGTGCTGACATGTTAAGGAGGTTGATCCAATCCCATGCTTCAAGTATTTATTAAAGTCACAGAGCTGAAGAGGAGGAGGGAGAGTTTTATGTTTCCATGCAGGTTTGGTTTCCATCCATGGATTCCATGCAGAATCACTTCATTATAAAGGCACTGGCTGATTCTGAAGCTGATTGATTAACCCTGCAGATTGACTCCTAACCTCAATGGAAATGTTTAGAAGCACATTCTGCACGATCAGTAATGAACTTGGTAAACTCTCAATTCTACATTTGAGGTGAATCTTTAAGGAACTTTGGGCCATATGTTGAAAGTGTTTTTTAAAAAAGTGTAACTTTTTTGAAAGGAGAATATTCCAGAATAATGTTACAATATTAGAAACAAAGTATTTGAGAGAGTGTTTAAGAGACTTTAAATATGTGGTTTAGTTGTTTAGTAAAAATGGCTGGTGTTTTATTTATAAAATATGAGTTAACTAATCCTGGAAGAAGCTATTCACATTGTGAAACACTTCATACCATTCAATTCATACAGTGAAACACGTCACACTTCTCAATTACCTGCAGGTGAAACAGACACCTCGCTCTGCTCCTGTGAAAGTGAGAGTCCCACATCACGACCATTGCACCTGGCTTCTCAATCCCTCTCCAGGCTCATTAAGTAAAAGAAAATAGTAAAATAGTTTTTAAAAATACATATTTTCAAGATGAATCATAATTGATAAACAGTATCTCATAGTTTTCAAAATGAGCTACAAATTACAACTAAGATAGACAGATTGATAGATAGATAGATAGATAGATAGATAGATAGATACTACAAGTACACAGAAGTTTTAAGAATTTTTTTCTTTGTTTCTTTTTAAAATAACATTGGATGCTTTTGCCTGTCTGATTTATTAAATAATGAAAGATTAGGCAACATAACAAAATAACTTACATTTTTAGTGTACCTCTGTGAATATGAAAAAAGACATGGGACAGTAACATTACAATCAAGCAAATACAGCAGAGAAGGCCATAGAAGCCTGGCTACCACGTTTTAACATAAGAAAATTACTATTACTAATTTCCTAAAACTCCCCCCCCCCCCCTCCCTCCCTCCCTCCCTCCCTCCCTCCCTCCCTCCCTCCCTCCCTCCCTCCCTCCCTCCATCCGATCCTCGGTAGAAGCCAGAACTCCTCAATCCTGGAGCCAATCCACGAGGGCTTGAAAAACACCACAATGAAGCTGCCCTTTAACAAGCCCCTATCACCCTCAGCTGTGTCAATTAAACCAACTTGCTTTGTGTGTACAAAAGGGCGTCGGCAAGTTGCTGAGCAAACAGGCTGTCCTTCCTAGTGTTTCAGTTCAGATGCAACACTGTCTCCTGGTGTGAGTTCCACTGGAATCGGGTGAGTGCCTTTCTGTTTCTGATTTTTTAGTCATTACTGTTTCTAGACAACCATTAACTTGCTTTAATATACTACCTTTTAGTAGATTCAATGTCTTCCATTATGGCCCTTTTGTGCTTTGATAAAGAGCCCTTTCACTGCTGATTACCAAGAAAAAGACTGTTGCATGTGACTCTGCTTTGTGAAGGCCTGCTGAATTAAGATATACAAGCAGTTCTTGTGCCCACAGTTATAAATGGTTCTGTTTCACTTTTCAGTGTGTTCTGGTAACATTTATTTCTCTCTTTTTGTTTTCAAACATGTTTCTATTGTACTTAAATGAGCATTTACTTGGTTTTAAGATGATGTATTACTTTTCATATGAAGCAATAAATTACCAGCAAAAGTCTCTATTTTCCTTAAGTTCAGTTGAGGCATATAATCTGTGCTTCAATTATTCCTGAAGTTTAATTATATAATCTACAGTTCAGTGTTACTAAAACATAGGCACACGTTTGGATGGGTTTTCTCTTATAAATCTATACCCTGTTGTATTTGGAAAAGTTAATGTATTCACTTTAAAAGCTATCTAAAAAGGGGAGTGAAGAATACTTAAGATTTATTTAAACATTATAGTGGTCAAACAGGCTTGTAGGTGCCCTTCAATGTGTTGGTTGAATTCAAGATTATTCTTTTGCTTCATTGTATGGTATACTGCAGGACATGGCCCAGGTGGAATATTCATATATATATTTGGTGCATGTAGAAGGTGAGGGACAAATGCACCTCAATCCTGACACAAACGCTGTTGGTACTTCTAAACTGAGAATTACCAATACTATATCCCTTGGTGACAAGCTCTGTTTGTATGTCAAATGTGTATTTTTACATTCTGAGGATCATTCATCCAGTTAGTGAAACTTGGCATGTGTTTTTTGATAGTTTGAGACCTAGTGTAGCTTGAGTTCTGACCTGTGATTTAAAAGTTGTAATGAAGACATACAACCTTAGAACTTGAAAAAAGTTCTATGCTTTTTGACAAAGCATCCTATATAATTTTTTTTATATGGGCTTGGGTGCAATTCTAGTAGCTGTCTATAATATGTTAACAAAGGTGACCTTGGCAAGCACTTGCGTACATCATTTGCTCTCCTGTAGTTTTGGAACAGATATAATGGGGGGGGGGGGGGGGGGGGGGGAGTTGTATTTGTTATCTAGATGCTATAGGTGCACACATTTGTGGAAATTTAAACATTCATCTGAATCTTAAACCCATGCACTGCATTGTGTCCTTTTATACAGAAGTTGTGCAGCAGCTTTTATAAATACTGGATCACTTTTCTGTCCTTCAAGGTCACCTAGTCCCCCACTAACCGTGATCTTAGACTAATTGATTTAAAGAAATGTCATTAAACACACTTTTTTTTTAAATCACACTTCGGTTTGAATACATTTACTGCATTATTTAACATTCAGGCACATTTGATAATCATTTCTTTCCTTTACTGGGAATGCTTCCTTCCTTTATCTAGCTGACCAAGTTCATGAAGGTATTTACCATTCCCATGATTAAGTGCTCCGGTAGATTCGTTTCAACAAAGTCTTTGTCAAAGTCATTTAATTGTTTTATATATAAATTGATTGGTTATACAAGGAACGATTATCAAATCTGTTTAAAAGAGATGAGGCGCTTAGTTAAATTGCAGTAAGGTTAGTAGAAAAATTACAACTGTAAAATCAGAGGGCATTGTTCTGTGCAAATGAAAGAAAGCAAACTACTACAGCGGTGCAAACTTCATCGTATAGTGCCATTAAAATACCACGATATTAACCAGAACAATGAGACCTAACCCTGTTATCGCCAGGTTCGCTGACCCCGCTACCTCATTTTGTAGTCTGTATAAAATTAAAGTCCAATCCTTCTTGCGAAGTAGCGTCTGATGTAAAATATCAGTAATGGCAGCAATAATGGCCTTTGCAGATTCAGTCACAACGTAGTTATGCTGCTGTGATCAGAATAGAGGTCTGATCGGTATGACTGGTGCAGCCACACTCCTAATAAGGACACATGTATTTTGTATGCTTGGAAATGCAGGGTGAAGCTGTCTGCAGTATAGATCTTCAAAATTTAAAGTTGTCTTTGCAGTTATATAACATGTTTTACATTTATTTTCGGTCAGGTCCTGCTGAAGATGGCTACAATCGCAGCCTTGCTTATCCTAACAGGTAGGAGATGTATTTGTTTGGAGAGCTTCCGGTTGGATGGTATTGCATCGAAATTTCTTAGCAGCACTTTGGAGGATGTGTTGATCTGATTGAACACTTCAGTGATCAATCAAAATGCAAATGGATCCATGTGCCCCCTCTAATGCTTTGTTCTGAATGCAGAGTCCCTGCCTTCCCTTGCTGCACTGCTTTGGAACACATTTTAACTTCTCTTTTTTTATATTTATTTTCAGTATTTGTTACCACTTTAAAAGGAGCTACAGAAACGGGTAAGATATATATTTTCTGTAGGGCAGTGCTGTAGGGACAAGGGTGTACCTCAATTTACATATTTTTAACTGGAATGAAGTATTTTAAACTTCAAACAATTTTAAAGATGCACAGACGTTCTGCATGCAATTTTTAAAGGTCAACACTTTTTATACTGTGAATAAAGTTTTGGTGAGTGCTTGTAACTGTTAAAGATTTATATTGTGGTATTGCAAATATGCCAGATTTTTTTTTTTTTTTTACAGCAGAGAAAACAGACCCCTTTACGTATGGTAAGTCCACTCCTTTTCATAGATAACCATTTTTCTAGCTGATTGCATACATTTGATATGTACAAACACCAAATTAATAATTTAATCTCTAATTTACTGTTAAACGGGGGTGGGGGGGTCTAAAATAAAAGCTGCTTGTGGCACCTGTAATATATGTAAACATTGATGCTTTGTGAAAGACTGACCACCTCTGTCAGATGAATGTGTGTGTTCATTATTTCAGATTTCTGGTTGATTATGTTTTTTTTTTTGTTTGTTTTTTTTTTTTGTGTCAACTCAGACTACAGTCAGCTGCGTGTGGGAGGTCTGATCATGGCTGCTGTCCTCTGTCTCATTGGCATCTGCATCCTCTTCAGTAAGTACCGCAAGGGGGACAGCTGCATAATCTTAAAGATCAAAGGGCAAAGAGATTCAATTGAATTGGCCACTAACAACCAAACCAGATGGGTTTAATGGCCTTATCTTTTGTAAACTTTGTTCTAATGGACAATACAATGTGTTTTATAACTCAAGTGAGTTTAGTAACCTGGGTCTGTGTTCCTCTTTTTGCAGGTAACCATTGCAGGTGCAAATTCAAACAAGACAACGGGTATTAACTAAATTAGGTTATGTTGTGTCCTTGTGTGTTCAAAAAGCAGTTCTGATGCCAGCCTTTTTTTTTTTTTAAATCCACTTTTGTGAATACATTTGTGTGTTTTTATAAAAGTGACCAAGCTTTCAGTAGATTATTCACTACATAAATTGTACAAACAGCACGCTCTAACCGGCCCATAGTTATTTGTATGTATATAAGAAATACATTTTGGATAAAAACTCTTGTCAACCACACATTTACTCTGTAATCAAGAGGTTTCAAATACACAGTCTATCATTGACTCTTACCTGTACAATAAAGGATGGGATGGGATGGGGTGAGGCTGAGCCAAGCCAAGTTTGATTAACAGTTTCTCTCTTTTTGCAAGTTCCTTCTTCCAAAAACCCTTATTTTCTCTCCCTTGCAGGAAAAGGGCCAAAGGCACTTCTGCTACAACTGAGCAATTGCTTTCATCTCCAGGTATAACAGATTTCAGCTACAATTTCCTGTTGTCACAATGTCACTGTTTATGGCAATGCATTTTATTGTATTGGCTGAATAGATCTAATCCAATCCGGAGTTTCAAATGTAGTAATTACATCATAGTTTTTATTTTAAATTTCAATTTTAATGTTAAGAATATTAGTATAACAAACATGCACATCAACCTTAAATATATGGGTGGGGTGGCATCTACTTTCCTCTCTGTAGACCTAGGTTCACATACAAGGTTCACAAGTGGAATACATTCAGTGGTCTCAGCCCTGCGAGACAGGGCATGCATGTCTCTGTGCTTGAGCAAGGCACAGAACTGAGACACACACCAGTCATTTTGCAGAGTATTTCTCTCTTCTGTGGGGTATTTTTGTAACTTCTAAAAAAAAATTTTTCTCTCCATCAGCCCATGCTAGCGAGTGCTGAAACTACAGAGCAGGTCCCACAACAAACATGGTCTCTTGCAGCTACTGTTTTGATGGTGATAGGTCAAGGGTATAATTTTAATCTTTTTAAAATTTGTAGAGACCAGAGGTTCCCATCAAAGGGTACGGATGCATTCTGTCGACGTGATATGTCTAATATTTAATATCACAACATGTACACTGTGCTTGGATCTTTGTAGTAAATTTGGACTTATTTGTATTTATATTCCAATAAAGTGTTTCTTCTCCTCTTTATCACCCCCCCTCCCAATAAATATCTGTAAATTTATTTTGTGCAAACATTCATAACATTAAATTGTTGGTTGGACCCAGGAATCTGAAATTAAACCCTGGTGCTTATAGTGCACAATGCTAAAGCATCAGGCAAAGAAAGCTGTCCCCCCCCCCCAACTTTAAATGTTTTAAGGAAGTAGACATCAAGCAAAACAACATGATAAAATTTGCCATTTCTTTTCCTACATTAAAAAACACAGATTCAATCTGGCATTTAATATTTTTATGCTACTGCTGCCACCCAGGGGAGACCAAGTGCACTGCTCTGTCCATGCAGTACTTTAGAAATAACATGTCTTACTACATTGTCACTTTGATTTGATCAAACATGCTACAGCAATTTGCTGATTAGACATATAGAACCCACATGCACATGCTTTGATTTTACCAATAAACCCTTGACTTGCTTAATTTATATTCAGTACCATCATTCTGAATATTTATATTATTACTTGAGCAATATAACCTGTCCAGTGATTTGTCACAGTGTTCTATATTTCAATTCCATGTGAAATTAATGAAAGCCCGGAGATCAGAGATGAAGTTGCTGCTCTTGTGATAAGGATTATTCCTTCAGAGGACAATGACTATGTATACCAATATTTTAACAACAGTGCTGCAGTGTGCAAAAGAAAATATCAAACACAATATGTTGCTCAAAACTGTGCATTTATATTTATGTATCCCCCTTCCCAACTCTTTGTTCCTACTGGCCATGGGAATTGGGAAAACAGCGCAAATTGTTTTCCCTGGATCCATCGGAGAGCTATGTTC